>NC_057813.1:21276119-21576119 GCF_018294505.1 Triticum aestivum
CCCGGCTCGGCCTCGCGCTAACGCGGAAGTGCGCTTGTTTGACAGGCGCAGTGCGGTTATTCTATTTCCCCCCACCCCACGCACCCACACACCTAAGATAGATAATGGGGCAAAGTCCATACAAGGAAGATGTGTCAGTACAACTATGCCCCTCGGTACGGTTCGGTGCGGGGGCAAGTCATGCCACAGTACTATATTCAAAAAAAGAAAAAAAAGAAAGAAAAAGAAAAAAATTGACAGCACAAGGACAAAAAAGTACCAGTCCAAGTTGCTGGTGTAGTCAAGTACTAGATCCAAAAAAACAAAAAAATGACCGCCCAAGGACAGGCGCAGGCCCTGACAAATGCTAGATACTTGAACTCGAGCCCGTGGGCGAATCCCTAGTAATCCGCACACCCGCAGGGCCTGCCGTCCAGGGCCCACAGGTCAAGAGAGAGAGCGAGCGCCGTGTATAAGCGCTCTGGTAAGTGTTCAGAGGAGTTTGACTGGTGAGCGTCAGCTGCGCTTATAAACAAGTGTAGAGCCCCCTCGACTAGCAAGGTGGGACTAAACACATAGCGCGTGCACACGCCGTGCTCCATAGCCGCGCGAGAGAAGCTATCCGGGCCGAATACAACGACCCAGGACGATGGCCCAACAAAGTACTTCGCCCCATTACAAAAATCCAGTAGATCACGCATGACAAAAAATAAAAAATAAAAATAATTTAAAAATAAAACTCACAAGAAAATCAGTTAATAAACAAAAATATTGTGACAAAGTTCAAACACATCTTAATGGTAAGAAGTAAAAAAAATAACACTGTAAATAAAAATTTCACAAACGAATTTACAAAAAAGTTCAACTACTACAATTCATAAGGTTCAAGTACAAATAAAAAGAAAGTACTATGCAGCGAAGATTTTTTATTTTATTTTATAAAATACCAAAACTATCATTATTCATCTATAAAAAGGAAAAAAACATGCTCCAAAATTCATGTAAAAAAGTAAGAAAAAAAATATTATACAACAAACAAATTTGATTGGTAATTGACAGCCTAAAATAGAGCAGTACTATCATTAACAGAATGTAAGTTCAACAAACTCAATAACAAAAGGGGGTTCTAAAAAAATCATCAGCGTATAGCACCCATCATTGCCACATTTAAACCTACAGCACATAAATTCTGAACGTCAGAGAGTCGTCTTCTCTCAAGAACATAACCATAACCACATCACTATCCTCAAATCCAGACTCAGCCGCAAACTCCTTCCACCCAGTAGTTAGGTTGATGCAACCATCAAAGTCGATGTGGTAGGCAACATCCATCAACTGATACCCATTCTTGTCTGAAGTCTCCATCTTCAGAACACCGGAACTAGGAGCAACAATCCTGATCCTGGGTGACATTTTCTGCAAATGGACATGGGAGTACAAAACAAAATGAACACCTGACATAACTGAATTTTTACACAGATATAGGAACGATTTGCATAACAAACTAAAATGGAAAAAAATTGAACCAAAAAAAACACAAAACTAACTAGACATGTGAACTGACTAAACTGAAAAATATACATATCAATACACCTATAGTAAAAACATCTATTCATAAACAGATCAGGGATTATACAAAAAATGGTTTAAATACTGTTAAGTAATGAACAAATACACACAGAAATCCCTGCTGTTAAAATCCAACAAAACCTAATTAAAAAAATATAGACAGGCTATTCATAAGACAAAACTGCAGATCCAGTCCATGGGTTTCGAACAGAAACCAACAAGAAAGTAGAGAACAAAACGAATAGAAACACATACCCATGATTCCTTCAAGTCACCATCCGACAGGCGACAAACATAGGGTGTACGAAACCCATGGTTGCCGTATAACAAACAAAAAAGTTGCCCACGGCGCTGAGTCTGAGTGAGCTCCAAACCAGACTCGTACACATAGCCGTCAGCTATGCGCGCCATCTTTACCAAGCATCCGCATGAACAATCCTCCATCGAACACACAGGAACAGAGAAAAAGGCAACGAAGAGAAGAGAGAGGAACCTAGATCTGATTCTGGAAGAATGAATAAAAGGGAGGGGGAAGACTTGGCCACACACCACACATAGATGGATAACGTTTATAGTCAGGGACACTCGCAGATTATAAAAATAATAAATAGGCAGATGGGCAGCTAACTGGTAGGAAATAGTTATTACACAAGCCATCCAACATTTGACCGCAAATCAGTTCAACTTCAGAAAACCAAGCAGTTCAAAGGTGCACATGTCGAACATATGCAGACAAAACAACACATTCAGAGACAAAAACGAAGTTGAATTCATTTAGTCATTCGAACATCTGCTCCCTCACAACAAAAATCTTAAAAACATAATATTCACTACTTCAGTCATAACGATCAAAGAAACGACGCCATTTTGCCCTGGTACGTGGATGTGGAGCCGTGGCTGCTCTCGCCCTAGCCCAACTAATGATCTGAATATGGTTCCTTCCCCTGCCCTCTGGGAAAAGAAGCTCCAATTCATTGGAGTTGCAAGTATCCATCACCTCACGCGCAAGTCGTCTGTTGAACTCTGCCTCCAGTTCCTCCTCGGCAGCACGTCGCGCCATCTGCCTGCGCCTGCGCCTCCTCCTCCTCTGCTCCGCTACTGCAGCCCTCACATCTATGGCGTCCCCCTCCTCCTCTGTAACCTCTCCCAGCTCAGGATCCATCTCCCTTTTCTTTGGTTGCAACTCGTAGAATGAAACTGACAGAGCGCTCGGCCTTTATAATCAAAGTGCAGAGCCATCGGTGCGGCTCTGATGTCAACACACAGTAACAAAACTTTGACACGGCAGCAGTCCAACTACACATACGGGCATCAATTCAAAACAACACTGAAAACACGCAACTTAATTACACAGTTTGACCAGATTACCCGAAATCACAGCTTACAGTCAGCCGCCATACACAACCTCCGCCAACGACAAAACAACATGGGAATCCAGGGTAGAAACAACTCAAAAAAGCAAAATTGACAATGCAAATCTTTTCATATAGTCCTTATATCTCTCCCTGCAACACCAATTCAAAAGTAAAACAACAGAAAAAGAACAGATTTCCATGGCGGGTGTGGGAAACGACCAAGAACAAAAAACTTGTAATCATAAATTACAGATGAAAAAAACTCAAAAAACTATAACATACCGACAATTCTCACATCAAAAATGACAAACACGACATAAATTGAGGCCCACGAACACCACAGTCAACACTGACGCCCAAATCACATCCGCCACCAAAATGCCCACGCCGTCACCTCCGGTGACTACAGATTGCAAAACTCATCCAGGTGAGCACGCGGACGTGCGGAACCCCTTACATGTCTCCTCTAGCAACGAATGGCCCGCAGCATCACGCCGGGGAACGACCGGAAGCTCCACGTTGCATCCACTATTTCCGTCCGTCATGCATGCAGGAAGATCAGTTCTTGTTGAAAAACCCGTCAGTCCAAACTGTGAACCATGTCAGTTCAAAAAGGGTAACAGAATAATATTCTGTTACACGTAACAGAATAATATTCTGTTACACGTAACAGAATAGCCCAGATGTGTATATATATATATAGAGAGAGAGAGACGGTGTATTCTGCTAATATTAGCAGAATAACTATTCTGCACACCACTTCGGCACTGCACGCTGAACAGAAGCGCACTGCATCATTTTGACGATGAGCACTGCAATAGAGACTAGTGAACTTCGCGTCAAAAAAAATTGCATGCAGTATTTTTCTGGTACTGTTTTCGCTCTAGTTTTTTAACCATTTATCGGAACAAGGCGTATAATATACCGTTGGAAAGCTATGGATTAGGCGCAACTTCTCCATGTTGAACACTTTTCAAGATTACTTGCGGTTTAAGAGCGGTTTCAAAAACGGCGCGGCGGACGACGAGTGACAGCGAGCGTTTTTTGGTGATTTCTTCTAAACCGCTCGTCAGAATGAAGCAAACAATAGGCCGTTGGATAGATATCGTCGAGGCGCATATTTTTCATATATATTTTTTTCTCTAATTCATTACGGTTTAAGAGCAGTTTCAAATTTACTAAATCGCGGAACTCTGTTTTTCAAAAAAATTGAAATTTTCGGTACTGTTTACGCTCCAGTTTTTGAACCGTTTGTCGAAACGAGGCGTGTTATACACCGTTGGAAAGCTACGGACAAGGCGCAACTCTCATATGTTGAAATGGTTTTGAGATTCCTTATGGTTTTTAGTTAATTTGGAAAATCGTGCAGCTGACTTCGAGAGGCAGCGGCTGTTTTTTCGCGAATTTTTTACGAACGGCTGGTCGGAATGATTCAAATCATACGCCGTTGGAAAGATATCGACGAGACGCAACTTTTTCATGTAGAACACTCTCTTTAATTCCTTACGGTTTAAGTGGAGTTTCGATTTTACCGAAAAGCGGACACTGTTTTTCGCGACACCCAAATCGACGTGGGTACTTCATCCGACTGAAAACCGCACTGCAACGGACGAAAAACCGCACTGCATCAGACGGGTAAGAGAACTGTATGGTTTCTTTTATTCAAACGTGATTTTTTTCAAGGACGAGAAAGTAGAGTGCATTACATATCGGGTGTAAATGAACCACAATACTATCAAGAAGTGAACCACATTACTTTTTTTCGTTTCCGTAACAATTTTTTTGCACTTACGGGATGAACAACATCACACGACCGACCGCACTGCTTCAGAATGAAAACCGCACTGCATCGGACGGGCAAGTGAACCCCGTAAGTTTTCTCTTTTTTCAAACTTTTTTACGCTTATTTGTGAACCTCATGGTCAGAGTTAGTGCACCGTGTGGCCCAAACTAGAGAACTGCATTGTTTCGGTTGGTGAAAGTGAATCGCAGGGCAGAAACTAGTGGACTTCATCTAAAAAGAAACAAACTTCTTCTGAAAATACAGGCAACCGCACTTCAATAGACACATGGAACTTCACACAACGACGAAGTGCACTGCAAGCATCGATGCATTTTTTACTGATTTTGAACACACAATACCACATGGAACAATTTGCCCTTCACAAATTGAAGCGAACTGCATGCCATTTTTTGTCGTTTTCCTAACCTTTTTTAAAACACGTCTGAAACTACACTGTGAACATTAGTGAATTTCACACACACGAGAAACTGAAGAGTGCCTATCATAACTAGACAGTGTGTCTAGCTTGCCTTCTCATTCTCATGGTTCCTCCCCAGTCAACCATGACCCTGAACTAGTAGCAGGGCCGTGTCGGGTGTCGCCCCACTTATGCCTGATGCAAAGCGGCTGTTTTGCCCTAACCTGATGAATCCAGACGCGACGGGCCATATATCAGGTAGAGCTGCGATCTTGTCTGTTCCTGTGCCTTGGAAAACCTGTCTGTCCGGTGATTGCGCTATGAGTTTCTTGGTTCGGCGTGCAGGCTCGACACTTGTTTGCCATGAAGCCTGTTTCCTGTCTGCTGACTGAATCCCGTCTGCGCGCCGGAGTATTGACTTGGTTGTTTCTGTGTACCGCAAACCTTGTGTGTCCAGTGAGATTGTGCTTTCGAGCCTGTTTTACATGCAGCTTGTTTCCCGTTCTTGCTGCTCTTCTCACTGAAAACCACTCAAATGATGGAATGGTCGTGTCATGTATGTGCACCGGAGCATCAGCGTCGCACCTGCAGGGAACGGCTGGGCTCAGAGCACCGCATCCTACGCTGACAAGTGCAGCCCAGAAAACAAAGATCAGAGCAGATTCATCTGAAGGAAAGGCACCGGGGGGATTCAGCTCGATTATTAAGACACTGGAATGGTACTAAATGATGCCTTGGCTGCCTGCTCGCTAACTGGATTGCACGACAATGATTGAGCCATCATTATCGCGGCTTGAGTGACCTCCCTCTGCTTTGTCTGCGATAATAACAGGGAGTACCGCTTTCAAATCCATCATGTTCCTGCACCAAGAAACAAGGAGCTCTCTGCACCAAGAGAGGAGTGGGTGGGCTGCAATGTGCAGTGGCGGTGGTGCACCGAGCTGTCCGGATCGAGCGGGCCAGGGTCGGGGCCGCCGGTCAATGGGAGATGCAGTGATGGTGTGGGGCAGGAGATGCAGCGGCAGCACGGGGCACCTCTCCGCCACACACGGTCATGGGAGGCATTGCAGGGGCCTTGCCAGATCCGTGCAGCTCGAGGGGAGGGTAGCGCTCGACTGTGGGGTGGGGGGGTCGGCCGAATCCCATGCGTTGGCAAGGCTGATGTCCGGATCCGGCGGGAGCAACGCCCTGGTCACCGATTTGTGTACCCACGGTGGACGGATTTGGACTGCTGGTGGAGGAGAAGGAGGCGGGGAGGCGCCGACCGGAAGGAGGAGGACGCGGGGTGGCGCCGGTCGGAAGGAGGAGGAGGGGCGCCCCTACCAGGAGGAGGAGGAGCCAGGGGCTGTGGGTTGGGGAAGGGAGGCGCGCCGGCCGGGAGTGAGAGAAGGCGGTGGGGTGGGGCGCCGCGGTGGTCGGGCCATCCCCGTGGTCGCCGGCCGCCAGGCAGGTGGTGGGCGACGGCGGTGCGGGAGGCATGTGGTGGTGTTGTGGGGGTACCGTGGAGGGAGGTTGGTGGAGTAGTGGGGTTCCAGGGAGAGTGGTGGGCGGCCGTGGGAGGAGGGGTCGGTTTTTCTGTTGGTGGTGTGCAGAATAAGGTTTGGGTGTGCAGAATAAGGTCTTAAGGGGTCTTATCATAATAGACCCACCCTATATATATATATATATATATATATATATATATCCGTATGTCTCGATTGACCTCGCTCTTTCTTGGACAAAAACGATATATCACCATGTTTGAGCCCAATTCGACCTATTCACATTGTATACTCTCTCACGCACATCGTCTATCTAGGTCACTCTCTCCAACCCGTCTCACTCTTTCGATCGCATGGCCCCTATGTGATCGGTTGACCTTGCTTCCTCCCACGCACAAAATATATCTACACGTCTGTGACTGGATCATCTCTCAAGCTCTATCTTACAACCCTCACCCTTACCAAAAGCTCAATCGGACAATATCTCTCCGGAGCATATATATTTGTTCAATGAATGTCGGACCACACTAACTTTGTCTCTCTATCTATATGTCTCTCGATTGACCTTGCTTTCTCACACCGTATCTTCCATGCGTTGAAGCTGCTAGCTCTCCATCCCTCGCAAAGCCGGAGCTATTTACATTGCGAGGGGCACTCCAACCTTGGATTAATTTGTGTACGCATTTATTCCAGTCGGTTTAGATTATATTTTCGTAGCATTCGGCCCACAACTACTCCAAACACTGTTGCAACCCACGCAACTCCCCTAGTTGATTTCCCTCTAGCTCGGTCATCCCTCTCTCGCACGTCCTTTCTCGCCTTCAACGTCGCACCATGGTATTATTGAAAAAACTATGTTGTTCTCTTTAATTATTATAAATAAGCTACAAAACTACACACAGATAGTCCACTTGGAATGGAACAAATTTCGACCCACAAATTAAAGTGCTACAAACTACACACCGAGGGGCCCACATGTCATGAAACAAATTTGGACCCATATACAAATTAAAAAATAAAGGACAAGGATCGAACATGCGATCGCGCCTTCAAGGCGCACGTTAATAGGCAACATACGTAGAATAGCAATGTTTGTTGTACCCCCTTTGTTTAGATAATGTTTTTATATTACCACAACCTAATTAATGGATAACATGTAATATTATTTTTAGTACTATTCGCCTTCACTTACTGGTGGGTTCCATGTGGGTTCCATGGTACATTGCAAATGCTAGCATCAGTTCATTGACACCCCTGCCACTTGATGCACGATTAGGATGTCGAGGTTACTGTCAGTGCATCTAATATGCATTGCGTCAGTTCAAGTTAAAAAAATTAAACATATGCGTCAGTCCAGGTATAGTGACAAGGTTCAGCTACCGCTGAGAGTTGTATGTTGTTATTCCTAAGAGTACAAGTCATGTAATTGCGTCAGTTGGAACGAGTAACAAAACTGTTACCAAAAAAAATTGTTACACAATAAGTTCAGTGATACATAAGCTAGCAGTACTTGTAATGTATATGCATTGATGCACGATTAGGATGTCGAGTTTACTGTCAGTAATATGCATTGCATCAGTTCAAGTTAAAAAAATTAAACATATGCGTCAGTCCAGGTATAGTGACGAGGTTCAGCTACCACTGAGAGTTGTATGTTGTTATTCCTAAGAGTACAAGTCATGTAATTGCGTCAGTTCAAACGAGTAACAAAACTGTTACCAAAAATATATATAATTGCTACACAATAAGTTCAGTGATACATAAGCTAGCAGTACTTGTAATGTATATGCATTGATGCACGATTAGGATGTCGAGCTTCATGTCAGTGCATCTAATATGCATTGCGTTAGTTCAAGTTAAAAAAAATTAAACATCAACGTCAGTCCAGGTATAGTGACAAGGTTCAGCTACCGCTGAGAGTTGTATGTTGTTATTCCTAAGAGTACAAGTCATGTAATTGCGTCAGTTCGAATGAGTAACAAATCTGTTACCAAAAAAATATAAAATTGCTACACAAATAAGTTCAGTGATATATAAGCTAGCAGTACTTGTAATGTATATGCATTGATGCACGATTCGGATGTCGAGCTTACTGTCAGTGCATCTAATATGCTATCTTCAGTTCAAGTTAAAAAAAATTAAACATCAGCGTCAGTCCAGGTAGATAGTGAGGAGAGAGTGCCACAGTTACACAGTAAGTTCAATGATACATAAACTAGGAGTACTTCTAGTGTAGTTGCATAAGTTATAGAAGAACACAGGAGAAGTCATGCATGAGTTCAATGTCCAGTTTACAAAAATAGTGCTAAAAAAAGAGCATCAGTACATCCGTGTTTTGAACATGAACATTCATCAGTTCGACTAAAAATGAAACCATATTAATCACAAAAAAATTTGAATGTTGTTTGCAGAAGCATGCAAGGCGGCGCACGCAGCAAGCATTTGATGAGCAAAACAGATATGGGGCACCACCTGGTAAGGTAACACCAGAAATACCGCCTGGATATTTCAACAGTACAGGCAAATTTGAAGATACACCGCAATCATCAGAAGCACGGACAGGTCCTTCTATACAGCAAACAACAATGTTTGGGAATGCAAGCTTTGCCGCTGCTGGGTTGCAACTAGGCCAACAATATCACCAACAACAAACGTTTTCCTTCCCCAGCGCATGCAAAAAGCCAAGGACAGGAAGCCGTGGATGGGTTGCAAGAAGGCTTCCACCAATCGCTCCGTCAACATCAATCATCCGTGCTGCAGAAGCAGTTGCGACGGGAAGACCAGGGCAAAAAGACAGAAATTTTGGCCACTCTAGCAGGTTCAAAAGTACAAGATATGAGCCATATAGACAGGAGCAACATCACAATGAATCTGAGGAGAGACAGCCGTACAACGAGAGACAGAGATCTTCGTCATCGTTGCTCCCTCCAAGAGATGCATTGCTGCATGTGCCAAGGGTGACACCACCGGCGCCCATAAACCAGGGAGAACAACAAACACCAGAGGCAGCGCAGAGCTATACACATGTAAGTATCCATATAGAAAAAAATACAAAGCACAGTCCATACCATGGTGCTGTGACCACCCCATCTAACATTTTTGTTTGATCACTGTTGTGTGCAGCCACCTAACAATGAAGCTTATGTTCTGCCAAGGCTAGAGATGAGGTTTGAAACGTTCGAAGAAAGTAAGAACTTCTACAACGTATGAGAAGCACGCTGGTTTTGCTGTCAGGGAAGGCCCCAAGTTTAAGACAAGAGCCTACCTTTATTGCACGTGCCATGGAGTTTATGAATCAAAGGTGTCTGAAGCAAATAGACAGCGTAACAAGACAACGGCCAGAACTAACTGCGGGGCTAAAATGAGGCTGAAGAAGGAAAAGGATGGAACATTTGTCGTAAAAGAGATAGTCTGGGAACACAACCACAGGCTACAGCTCACCGCAGAAATGCTTGTCTTCTTGCACTCCCACAAAAACTTTGACAAAACAATCTTGGAGTACGTCAAGTACCTGCAGTTCAAAGGCATTGAACACACGCAAATCATGAGCATTCTGGGCGGTGATGACCCTGGTAGCTACTTCCTCGAAATGAATGCCAAAGACCTGATTAACGTGTAAGTACAATCTTGTTCTCCTCCCATAAACTGCCTACATATTTTTTCCTCTGTCAGTACAAACATATCACGCAACGCATGACCTGACGCCAGTCAACATGCATTTTTGAATGATCTTTTAATATGCAGGAAAGCAAAGAATTCAAGGATGGATGATGTGGACGATGTTCTAAAGGCTGTCAACTTATTTAGGGAGATGAAAGCTATAAACAAGGAATTCTTCTATGACATGCAAATCGATGAGTCCGACAGAGTTAAGAACATATTCTGGGCGAACGCAAGCTACCGAGGGGCGTATCAGGATTTCGGGGACTGCGTAACGTTTGACACAACATATAAGACCAACAAGTACCATATCCCACTTGGGGTGTTTGTCGGAACTAACAACCACTTACAGACTACATTCTTTGGTTTTGCCCTGACAAGAGATGAGGATGCAGATTCATTCAAGTGGCTGTTCGAGACATTTTTAAGGTGCATGAGAAGGAAGGCTCCTACATGCATCCTCACAGGTACACCTGCTAAAACCACCCCAAACCACCACCCCCTTCCTAAAAAGAAAAGGAAAGTAACACAATAAAAATGTTGTGTTAGTTCTATTGTTCTATATGCACAACCATCTGCTGAGCACTCCGAGTCTATTTTCTCATTACCAGACCAGTGCCCGGCAATGGCTTTGGCGATCGCAGATGTTTTCAAGAACACATTACATAAGCTATGCTGCTGGCACATTATGAAGAAGTACAGGGAACACCTCGCGTACCTGTATTTCCTGCACGACGACTTTAAGGATGAATTCACATCAATTCTCAACTGGCCCCTCATGCCAACTGAGTTTGAGGATGCCTAGAAAAGACTCATGGATAAGTACAACCTCCACGATGATGCCACAATGGTGGGCATGTGGAACGAGCGTGAGAAATGGATATCAGCCTACTTCGAAGAAATTTTCTGCGCCAAAATGACATCGACACAGCGAAGTGAGAGCATGAACTATGTGCTCAAGAAGAACTATGTAAATGAGAGACATAACCTACACCGGTTTGTTAGCCAGGTAAACTCCTGCGTCAAAACCAGGAGGCAGACAGAGAACCAGGAGACAATGGGTAGCCGGGTATAGCTCTATCACTTGTAGTAAGACAAAAAATTACATGCTTACTAAAGTAAAAACTTTATTAGAAGTTTTTCCTGCGAGAAAACTAACAATTTGGTCATCATTCTTGCATCTGCAGAAGGAACAAAATACGCTGACCTTCTATGGGTTTGACACCCAGACGACAAAGATGTACACACGAGTTGTGTACAGCGAGATCAGAGATAGGCTAAAGCTGAGCACTCTCTTCACGGCGACACAGACGGAAGAGCCCACAAAGTACCTAGTGCGCTACAAGCACACGTTCCAGGTGGTTGCAGACCCCGTGGGAGAAACATATGAGTGCGAGTGCAGGCTATGGGACCACACAGGTAAGGACTACAAAAAAGATGTTACATACTGTACTACTTTTTTTGCAAAGTTTTTGTTCGAATGAAATAACAAAAAACCTGCACCTCTTCCAAAAACAAATACAGGTCTTTTCTGTGTCCATGTCCTGTGCATGATGCAGACAATTAAGGCTGAAAGCGTTCCAGAGTAATGCATACTCAGGAGATACACCAAACGCCCGAACATCCAGCCAACATTTGACAGAAATGACTTGAGGACAGTAGCGTCAAACAAGGCATCCCAATACTGCATTGAAAGCTCACTGCTGACGCTGAACATGAGGGTGCACAGAAAAAGCTTGAGAAGCCAAGAGCAAATGGCAAGGACGCGAGTCGTCATGGAAAAACTTGAACAAGAACTCGACTCCATGCATTCTGCTGAAAATGGAGGTGTCGTGTCGTGGATCTAAGTCTGACAGTAGAGTGGGGGGTAGGTATGGAGAGGCAAGGTCCTAGCTATGGAGAGGTTGTAAACACAAGAGATGTACGAGTTCGGGCCCTTCTCGGAGGAAGTAGAAGCCCTACGTCTCGGAGCCCGGAGGCGGTCGAGTGGATTATGTGTATATGGATTACAAGGTGCCGAACCCTTCTGCCTGTGGAGGGGGGTGGCTTATATAGAGTGCGCCAGGACCCCAGCCAACCCACGCAATGAAGGGTTTAAGGTACATTAAGTCTGGGGCGTTACTGGTAACGCCCCACAAAAAGTGTCTTTACTATCATAAAGTCTACTTAATTACAGACCGTTGCAGTGCAGAGTGCCTCTTGACCTTCTGGTGGTCGAGTGAGTCTTCGTGGTCGAGTCCTTCAAGTCAGTCGAGTGAGTCCCTCGTAGGTCGACTGGAAGGTGATCTCTTCTAAGGGTGTCCTTGGGCAGGGTACTTAGATAAGGTCTGTGACCCTACCCTAGGTACATGACTCCATCATTATCCCCCGAATGGATTGAGGCTTGAGTGATGAAGGAGTTGATGCTGTTTCTGATTAGCCTTTGCTTACTGGTCATGCGTTGTTTTGAACCAAAAAATCTCTTTGTTGATAGTGAGCAACCATTCTTCAGTCGACTCGATCCATTCTTTTCTTTCGTCGAGTGATCTTTTGGACTTCGCCGATTTCTGAAATCCCGCGTTTGCCAGACCGATCTGCCGTTCGCGGATTCCGTGGGATGCGAAATTTGGGGAAGCGCGCGAAGCGGGGCGGACCGCGGTGATCGGACGGGACAGGGCATAGACGCCTCGATCCTCGCGCCGCTTTTTTCACCACGTATCGCGTCCGCGTAACTGTTCAGGATATGATTAGATCGAACGGGCCCACCTGTCATCAACTCGGAAGGGATCCTATAAATGCGCCCGGCGAGGGTTTTTTGAACAGTGCCTCAGCATTCTCTCTCTGCTCCCTTTGTCTCCGCCCAACGCGCTCGCTCTCGCCTCCGCACAACTTCCCCTCGCGCGTCCCGCCGGCAGCCATGGTCAAGGAGAAGACGGCGGCGTTGGAACACGCGAAGAAGGCATCGGCGACGGAGAAGGCGAAGGGGAGATCCACCAGTCGTGGCGGGTCTTCGTCTAGATCTCGCCTGCCGAAAGGCTGGGTCCAGGGAGATTGGATCCAGTCGACCATCACTGAGAAGGATCTCCTCGACATGGCCAACGAGGGCCTGATCCCTCATGGAGCTGCGAGGCTTCCGGGGAAAGAGTGGCAGCCCCAGCCGGAAGAGGGTGAGTGTGTGCTTCTGGCTATCCATGTCGACCGCGTATTTTCTTTGCCGCCGAGCATTTTCTTCCATGGTTTCTTGAACTTCTTTGGAGCGCAACTCCACCACTTCACCCCGAATTCTATCGCCTATCTTGCCGCGTTTGTGTCCATGTGTGAGAGTTTCCTGGGTTGTCGACCGCATTGGGGTTTGTTCAAGCACATATTCACGTATCGCTCTCAGACCGTGAAGAAGGCGAGCCCAGGCGACGAAAAAACCAGAGTTGTCCAAATGTGTGGGGGTCTGGGGATCCAGGTGAGGAACAAGAGCACCTTCCCAGCCATGACATTTCCCGAGTCAGTCAGAGGCTGGCAGTCGACCTGGTTCTACTGCCAGGATCAGTCGACGCCGGGGCAGTCGAGTGGACTCCATCAGTTCACCATGGGCCGAGTGAGCAAGCCCTCCTCTCTGAAGGTGATTCCGGAGGAGAAAGCTGACGTGAAGATGCTGATGGAGCGTGTAGTTCAGTTGGTTCGGGAGGGAGTGACGGGTATGGATCTCCTGGAGGTTTTTCTTAGGCGTCGTATCCAGCCTCTTCAGTTCCGGAGCCATTGCATGTGGTTGTACTGCGGGACTGAGGATGTGACTCTGGTCAATCCAGAAGCAGTCGACGATGCCACTCTGGAAAGGTGGATGGCCGCTGTTACTGGGAACAAGGATAACCCTCGCGGAGCCAGAAGGATTCCTCCGCTTCGACCACCACAGTGATCCAAACAAGGTATGTCTGCTCCACTTCCCATTGTATTCTTGTCACATTTATTTCTGTTTTCTCTGCCGATCGGTCGACTGATCTTTGTCTTGATGTCTATCAGGCCCTCACTGAGCTGTACTCGATGCCCAATGGAGCACAGGCTCCGACTGAGGAGGGAGAAGCGAGCGGGGGCGAGAGCCAGGAGGAGGAGTGGGGCTCGGACGCCGCTGAGGATGATGATGATGACAATGACGATGAAGATGATGATGATGAGGATGAGGATGAAGAAGAGGAGGAGGAGGAGGTCGCACCACCGCGCTCGGAAAGGCGGTCGAAACTTGTCCATGACCCTGCGACTGAACGTGGCAAGGGGGTTGCGACTGTTACACAGTCGACCAAGCGCCCTCGGACCACCTCTCCGGCGCCGACTGAAAAGGCGTCGAAGCAGCCCAGGGCGGCCCCGTCAAAGCCGACCAAGCTCCTGCCGAAGATGAAGGTGTCCATCCCCACCATATTAGGGTAATCATGCTGCTTAAGTCTTCTTGTTTTGTGCGAACTTTATCTCTGGTTGGCGCTGGAGTTAGTCGACTGATTCTTTGGAGTTGCAGTGCTGCTACTTCTGAGACCTCAGCCCGGGCTGACGACCATGAGATGGAGGACGCAGCAACCTCAAAACCTGGTACTATACTCTTAACACCGTTTCTAGTCGACTGACTCATGATCTCTAATTCTGATTCTTTTCTGTAGCTCCATCCAATGTTGTTATCACTCTCCCTGATGATGATGAAGATGAGGAACCGCTGAAGCCCAGAAGGAGTAGGAAAGCGTCTGCCGGCAGGGTGTCCCAGGATGTGACGGTGCCTGAGACTCTGGTCGCGGAGGAGGAGAACACCACTCGACACACTGTGTCCTTCGCAGATCCACTGACGAGTGCTCTGCAGCCCTCCCTCTTCATGATGCACCACGTCCCAGAGGACCAAGCTGGCGCCGCGAAGGAGGCGATACGCCAGGCAGGGATCATGATGGAGCAGTTGAAGACCATCCGGGATGCGAGCCAGGCAGCTTACGACGCCAGTTCCGCCCTTCAAAGCAATGTTCAGGTCAGTCGACCACCGCTTGTTTTCTTTCCAGAATTTATAGTAATCACCCAGTGGGTGTGTCGATTTAAACTCCGTGATAGCGGGGGCACGCTGAGTGCACCCACTGGGTGTAGTCCCCAAGGCTAAGGTCGACTGCTGGCAGTCGGCCTTAGGCTTTATAAGTTCAGTCTTTCCGTCATTCGACTATGGCGAATGGATTTCGCAAACCGGTGGGGGCACGCTGAGTGCACCCACTGGGTGTAGTCCCCAAGGCTAAGGTCGACTGCTGGCAGTCGGCCTTAGGCTTTATAAGTTCAGTCTTTCCGTCATTCGACTATGGCGACTGGATTTCGCAAACCGGTGGGGGCACGCTGAGTGCACCCACTGGGTGTAGTCCCCGAGACTGTGGTCGACTGCTTGCAGTCGATTACAGTCTTAAAGAATACATCTTGTTTTTTTTGAGGTCGACTGGTCGACTCTGTCTTCAATAGGATTAGTGGGGGCACGCTGAGTGCACCCACTGGGTGTAGTCCCCGAGACTACGGTCGAATGCTTGTGTTCGGCTGTAGTCTTAGAAACGCATGATTTTTCCTTTTCCACTCGGAAGTGAATTATCTTTGACATTTAGTCGATTGATTCTTCGCAGAGATCCTGTGACCTTGCGGCTCGCTACACTGAGCTGGAAAACAAGCACATTCAGCTCGAGCTGGATTTGAAGCTGGCTCAGGAGAATCTGACGAAGGCAAAGGAGGAGACCAAAGGTATGTTTGGTGAGACCTTGACGACTGCTTTTTCCCTTTACTTGTTTCAAAATCTGATCTTGCTGTAACTTGCAGGTAAGGTGAAGGAGGCCCAACAGAAAAAAGACCTTGAACTAGCTGAGAAGATCAAGCTTGCTGACGAGAAGTTAGCTTCAGTCACCAAGCTTGAACAAGAAAATACCAATCTGAAAGCTGCTCTTGGGAAGAAAAATGATCTGGAGGCCTTCCTGAGTGGTCTTGCCAAGAAGCTGTTCCTTATGCTTGAAGGTAAACCTTTACGCTAAACAATCATTTTCAACTGTGATTTCTCCATTCGACCATTGCCTTGACTCGGTGATCGCCCTTGCAGAATTTTGTCAAGACTTTGAAGAAGAGACTAGCCGGCTGGAACCAAACCTTGACCCCGTCAATTCTCCGGTGAACGACGAAGTTGCCATGAATGTTTTCCGACTGGAGTCCCGTGTTGCAGCTGTCGTGGACTATCTTGCAAGGCTGAAGGTCGCCACATCTCGCATCGACTCAACGCTCTGGCCCAGGGAGACACTCCAGCACGACCTCGAGTCGCTGATGGCTCGCTTGAACACGGTCCCTGGTCGAGTGCAGGAGTGGAAAAAGTCCTCGGCTCGGTGCGGTGCAGATGTTGCTCTGTGTCTGGCCCGAGTTCACTGCAAAGATGCGCGAGAAGACAAGCTGGCGGCCCTCCGGGTGGCCAACACCAAGAAACACGACTTCAGGTCCTTTATGGAAACTTTCATTGCTGCTGCCACTCGGATCGCAGATGGAATTGATCTTGATGAGTTTGTTGCACCTTCCAGCCCTCCACAGGAGGGGTAAAAAACTTCTTTTAAGCTCGACGCTTTAAATTTGCCTCGGTATGCCGAGTGGAGTTGTAACCGATAAACCTTAACAGGCTTAGCGCCTGAGCACTTTCGGTTCCTTTAGGTATCGTTCCGAACTTGAATTTGATGTTTGAATATGATTGCTTTTGGCTTGAAATGTCTTTTGCAGGTTCAAAGCAAGACGCTCACTGCAGTCGACTTATTCCTTAATCCACTTAGGCGAGCACTGGGCTGCAGCTAAGCCCCCGAGTGAGAGGTTTGCTCTTCACTCGGTAGGATTTTTATATCTTAGGCGAGCACTGGGCTGCAGCTAAGCCCCCGAGTGAGAGGTTTGCTCTTCACTCGGTAGGATTTTTATATCTTAGGCGAGCACTGGGCTGCAGCTAAGCCCCGAGTGAGAGGTTTGCTCTTCACTCGGTAGGATTTTTATATCTTAGGCGAGCACTGGGCTGCAGCTAAGCCCCCGAGTGAGAGGTTTGCTCTTCACTCGGTAGGATTTTTATATCTTAGGCGAGCACTGGGCTGCAGCTAAGCCCCCGAGTGAGAGGTTTGCTCTTCACTCGGTAGGATTTTTATATCTTAGGCGAGCACTGGGCTGCAGCTAAGCCCCCGAGTGAGAGGTTTGCTCTTCACTCGGTAGGATTTTTATATCTTAGGCGAGCACTGGGCTGCAGCTAAGCCCCCGAGTGAGAGGTTTGCTCTTCACTCGGTAGGATTTTTATATCTTAGGCGAGCACTGGGCTGCAGCTAAGCCCCCGAGTGAGAGGTTTGCTTCCACTCGGTAGGATTTTTATAACTTAGGCGAGCACTGGGCTGCAGCTAAGCCCCCGAGTGAGAGGTTTGCTCTTCACTCGGTAGGATTCTATATCTTAGGCGAGCACTGGGCTGCAGCTAAGCCCCCGAGTGAGAGGTTTTCTCTTCACTCGGTAGGATTTTTATATCTTAGGCGAGCACCAGGCTGCAGCTAAGCCCCCGAGTGAGAGGTTTGCTCTTCACTCGGTAGGATTTTTATATCTTAGGCGAGCACTGGGCTGCAGCTAAGCCCCCGAGTGGAAGTCTGGCTTACCACTCGGTAGGATTTTTATATCTTAGGCGAGCACTGGGCTGCAGCTAAGCCCCCCGAGTGGGAGGTTTGCTTACGACTCGGTAGGATTTTTATAACTTAGGCGAGCACTGGGCTGCAGCTAAGCCCCCGAGTGAGAGGTTTGCTCTTCACTCGGTAGGATTTTTATATCTTAGGCGAGCACCGGGCTGCAGCTAAGCCCCCGAGTGAGAGGTTTGCTCTTCACTTGGTAGGATTTTTATATCTTAGGCGAGCATTGGGCTGCAGCTAAGCCCCCGAGTGAGAGGTTTGCTCTTCACTCGGTAGGATTTTTATAACTTAGGCGAGTACTTGGACTGCAGCTAAGCCTCCGAGTGGAAGTCTGGCTTACCACTCGGTAGGATTTTTATAACTTAGGCGAGTACTTGGACTGCAGCTAAGCCTCCGAGTGGAAGTCTGGCTTACCACTCGGTAGGATTTTGATAGCTTAGGCGAGTACTTGGACTGCAGCTAAGCCTCCGAGTGGAAGTCTGGCTTACCACTCGGTAGGATTTTATTTAATCTTAGGCGAAACGGATTCGCAGCTAAGCCTCCGAGTGGGAGTCTGGCTCACCACTCGGTAAGGATTTTTACAAACTTAGGCGAAACGGATTCGCGGCTAAGCCTCCGAGTGGGAGTCTGGCTCACCACTCGGTAAGGATTTTTACAAACTTAGGCGAAACGGATTCGCGGCTAAGTCACCCACTGAGGGGAAAATTTTATTGGACAAAATAAAAAGTGACAAAAATTATGGAGGAACTATGACACTATTATTTTGAAATCCATGAACTACAGGAGTACTTTATTGCAACTCATCCGAGTGATAAACTTAAGTGTAAAATGGGCGGAGTAGTTCCGCGTTCCAAGCTCGGGGCTCGTCGATATTATGTTCGACGTTGTAAAGACGGTACGCCCCGTTGTGGAGAACTTTGGTGACGATGAAGGGTCCTTCCCAAGAAGGAGCAAGCTTGTGATGTTTCTTCTGATCCACTCGGAGAACTAAATCTCCTTCCTGGAAGGCTCGACCCCTCACATTTCTGGCGTGGAAACGACGCAAATCTTGTTGGTAGATGGTCGATCGGATCAGAGCCATCTCCCTTTCTTCCTCTAAAAGGTCGACTGCGTCCTGCCGCGCTTGTTCAGCTTCTGCTTCGTTGTAGATCTCAACTCGAGGAGCATTGTGGAGAAGATCACTCGGCAAGACTGCTTCAGCTCCGTAGACCAAGAAGAATGGAGTTCTTCCGGTCGATCGATTAGGTGTGGTCCGCAGTCCCCAAAGCACCGAGGGAAGTTCGTCGACCCACGCTCCAGCTGCATGCTTGAGATCACGCATCAGTCGGGGTTTCAATCCCTTGAGAATCAGGCCATTGGCTCGCTCTGCTTGTCCATTCGTCTGCGGATGGGCGACTGAAGCATAGTCGACTCGTGTGCCTTGAGAGTTGCAGAAATCCCTGAATTCCTCCGAGTCAAAGTTCGACCCATTATCCGTAATGATGCTGTGCGGGACTCCATATCTGAATATCAGTTCCCTGATGAAGCTAACAACAGTACCGGCGTCAAGGTTCTTGATTGGTTTAGCCTCAATCCACTTGGTGAACTTGTCGACTGCCACCAGTACATGCGTGAAGCCACTTCGACCTGTTCTCAAAGGACCGACCATGTCCAACCCCCATACTGCGAAAGGCCAGACGAGTGGAATGGTCTTCAGAGCTGATGCAGGCTTGTGCGACATATTCGAGTAGAACTGACATCCCTCGCACTTATCCACTATTTCCTTTGCCATCTCATTCGCCTTTGGCCAGTAAAATCCGGCTCGGTATGCTTTGGCCACGATGGTCCGAGAGGACGCATGATGACCACAGGTCCCCGAGTGGATATCATTAAGGATGATTCGACCTTCTTCTGGTGTTATGCACTTTTGACCAACTCCAGTCGCGCTTTCTCTATATAACTGTCC
Source organism: Triticum aestivum (assembly GCF_018294505.1). Classification (NCBI taxonomy): domain Eukaryota; kingdom Viridiplantae; phylum Streptophyta; class Magnoliopsida; order Poales; family Poaceae; genus Triticum; species Triticum aestivum. Next base: position 21,295,954 of record NC_057813.1, read on the forward strand.
TTTGATTACGGTGACGGCTTTAGATCGACGGACGATCTGTCGAGCCTCTTCCTCATCCTCCGGAAGCTCTTTTCTCAGGATATACGCGATATACGGAACTGTCCAGTCGGGCATGACCACCAAGACCTCCATGACCAAGTCGACCACTGCTGGGACTTCAACCTCAGCCGGATCTGTGGCACTCTTGGGCTGTGGAGCTTCTTTGGTGAAAGGATCTTCTTTGACTGACGGAGTGTGTATATGCTCCAAGAACACACCACTCGAAATGGCTCCTCTCTTGGAACCTATCTTTGCTAGATCATCAGCTGCTTGATTTTTCAGTCGGGGTATATGATGGAGCTCTAACCCCTCGAACTTCTTTTCCAGCTTCCTCACTGCATTGCAGTATCCAGTCATGGCTGGGCTTCTCACGTCCCACTCCTTCATAACTTGGTTGACCACTAAATCTGAATCGCCATAGACCATCAGGCGACGGACGCCGAGTGAAACGGCCATGCGCAATCCGTATAAGAGGGCCTCGTACTCTGCCTCATTGTTGGAGGAATCAAAGTGAATCTGTAGCAGATATCCGAGCTTATCTCCTCTGGGGGAAACCAGGACAACCCCAGCACCGGAACCATTCAACATCTTAGAGCCATCAAAAAACATGGTCCAATGCTCCGAGTGAACTTCAGTCGGCTGCTGCTGTTCGATCCACTTGGCGAGGAAATCTGCTATTGCCTGGGACTTAATGGCTTTCTTTGCCTCAAACCTGATATCAAGGGGAAGAAGTTCAATCGCCCATTTCGCCACTCGACCAGTTGCATCTCTGTTGTGCAAAATCTCTGATAGTGGAGCGTCGCTGACGACTGTGATGGAATGATCAGAGAAATAATGAGCAACCTTCTTTGTGGTCATGTATATTCCATACACAAGCTTCTGATAATGAGGATATCTCTGCTTGGATGGAGTCAAGACTTCAGACAAATAATACACTGGGCGCTGAACTTTGAAAGCTTTTCCTTCCTCTTCCCGCTCGACCGTAAGCACTGTACTGATGACTTGTCCTGTGGCTGCGATATAAAGCAACAGAGGCTCTTTGCTGATTGGAGCAGCAAGCACCGGCTGGGTGGAGAGCAGAGCTTTTAGCTCGGCAAACGCTGCATCAGCTTCTGGAGTCCACTCGAACTTGTCTGCCTTCTTCATCAGTCGGTAAAGAGGCAATGCCATTTCACCGAGTCGTGAGATGAATCGACTTAATGCGGCCAAGCATCCAGTAAACTTCTGGACATCGTGCACTCGCACAGGGCATTTCATTCGGAGAATAGTGCCGATCTTTTCTAGATTAGCGTCGATCCCTCGCTCGGAAATGAGAAAACCGAGTAACTTGCCACCAGGAACTCCGAATGTGCACTTCGATGGATTGAGCTTGATATCATACCTTCTGAGGTTAGCAAATGTTTCGGCGAGGTCAGCGAGCAGGTCGGAACCTTTTTGTGACTTGACGACGATATCATCCATATATGCTTCCACATTCCGACTGATTTGACTGAGTAGACACTTCTGAATCATTTGCATAAATGTGGCTCCGGCATTCTTGAGGCCGAATGGCATGGTGATATAGCAGAAGCACCCGAATGGAGTGATGAAAGTTGTTTTGACCTCGTCGGGTCCGTACAGACGGATCTGGTGGTACCCGGAGTAGGCGTCTAGAAAATACAATCTCTCGCATCCCGCGGTCGAGTCAACAATTTGATCTATGCGAGGGAGAGGAAAATGATCTTTCAGGCAGGCCCGGTTGATGTGCTTGAAATCAATGCACATTCGGAGCGATTTGTCCTTCTTAGGAACCATGACGACATTAGCGAGCCACTCGGAGTGGTATATCTCTTAGATAAATCCTGCCGCCAACAGTCGAGCCACTTCCTCACCAATGGCTTTTCTCTTCTGGACGGCGGACCGCCGAAGATGCTCTTTGACTGGTTTTGCTGATGAGTCGACTCTTAGGCGATGCTCAGCCAGTCCCCTGGGAACACCTGGCATGTCAGCGGGCTTCCATGCAAAAATGTCCCAGTTCTCACGGAGGAACTGGATGAGCGCTTCTTCCTATTTCGGGTCGAGTGTTGTGGAGATGTGGGTCGGAGCTGCATCGGGGTCGGTCGGTGAATGTGAACAGGCTTCGTCTCACCGGACGACTGAAATGCAGATTCTGTGGCGGGTTTCTTGGATCGCAGCAAATCACTCGGATCTGCATTTTGCTTGTATTCTTCGAACTCGACCGCTGTCACCTGGGAATCAGCAATCTTTGAGCCCTTCTGAAAGCACTCTTCTGCCTTTTTCCGATCACCGGTGACAGTGATCACTCCTTTGGGGCCGGGCATCTTCAATTTGAGGTACACGTAACATGGTCGAGCCATGAACCGTGCATAAGCTGGTCTCCCCAAAATGGCGTGATATGCACTCTGAAAATCCACGACCTCAAACGTCAACTTCTCTTTGCGAAAATGTTTCGAATCACCAAACACCACGTCCAGAGCTATTTGGCCGAGTGACTCGGCTTTCTTCCCTGGTATAACTCCATGAAAGCTCATGTTACTGGTGCTCAGTCGGGACATCGGAATGCCCATTCCTTTCAGTGTGTCTGCATACAGCAAATTCAGCCCGCTACCACCGTCCATCAGCACTTTTGTCAGTCGAGTGCCTTCGACAACTGGATCGACCACCAAAGCTTGCCTCCCAGGGGTGGCAATATGAGTCGGGTGATTAGATTTGTCGAATGTGATGGGTGTTTGGGACCATTTCAGATAATTTTCTTTTGCTGGGGTAACCATGTACACCTCGCGGTTAATGACTTTCAATCGACTCTTGCTTTCCACATCTGCAAAGATCATCAGAGTGGAGTTGACATGCGGATATCCTTCCTCACTGTCCTCCTTGTCTTCGGCCTTGTCCGACTCCTTTTCCTTGTCTTTAGAATGTTTTCCTTGAAACTGCTGGATCAGGAGTCGACATTGGCGAGTGGTATGCTTTGGGTAAAAGATATTCCCCTCTTCGTCTTTCTTCGTGTGGATGTGACGCGGCATATCCATCACGTCGTTCCCTTCTTTATCCCTTACCTTCTTAGGGTTCCAGGATCCTTTTGGTTTCCCTTTAAACTTTCCATGAGCCACGGCCAGAGCCTCTCCAGGAGCTGCCAGTTCAGCCTTCCGCTTCTGTTTCCGACTGGTGTTTCCCTTCTCCGACTGGCTCGGCTTGTGTTTGCCGCTTCGGAGTCGGTCTTCTTCTTCGCCGTTGGCGTACTTGGTAGCAATTTCCATCATCCGACTCAAGGTCATGTCTCCGGTTCGACCAAATTTTAAACTCAATTCTCTGTTCTTGACACCATCCTTGAAGGCGCAGACTACCTGATGATCAGACACATTCTCCACAGTATGGTGCAAAGTGATCCATCTCTGAATATACTCCCTGAGAGTCTCATTGGTCTTCTGCACGCAGACTTGCAGCTCCGTCAATCCAGCCGGTCGCTTGCAAGTTCCATCAAACGTTCTGACGAACACTCGGGACAAATCTTCCCAAGTGTAAATGCTGCTAGGAGGTAACTGATTCAACCACGCTCTGGCAGAACCTTCCAACATGAGGGGCAAATGCTTCATGGCCACCTCGTCATTCCCACCACCAATCTGAACGGCCACTCGGTAGTCCTCAAGCCAAGTTTCAGGCTTAGACTCACCGGTGAACTTGCTGACTCCTGTTGCCAACCTGAAATTGGGAGGAATCACTGCGGCTCTGATAGCTCTGCTGAAACATTCCGGACCAGAAATGTTCACTCGACTGCTCGTGGGCGCATCTCTGTCGAGTCCACCCCGATGGGCTCTGTTCCGGTCGACCAAGCCTTACACGATAATGGATTGCGCGTCGAAGCCTGGTTCCCTGGGGTCGACTGGAACTCTTCGCCCCGCACTGAGCTGACGTCTGTCATCTTGCTGCCGAGGAGCGTAAGACCCACCCCTCGGAGGGGAAGTGGGCACTCGACGCCTATCATCTCGGTCGTGTCGGTCTCCATATTGGTCTCGCCGATTCTCGCGCCCCTCACGCCGCAGAGGCGATCTGGGACTGTGAGCCGACTGAACCATATTCGCAACGACGGATCGACTGTGAATTCTGTTGCGCGACTGCGACACGGCTGAATTCTGATCTCCTGCTGCCCAGAGCAGATCCCTGATCTGCATCAAGCCTCTGCCAGCTTCCGACTGAGAGGGCTGGATGGACTCTGCAATACGGGTCGCAGCTGCTAAATTCTGGATTGGGGTTCGATATACCTGAGTCGGCGGGAAGAGTTGACGTCGACTGGCGTCGGGAACTCGTTGCCGCGCGCGCTCGTCGAGTGCTTGCTGAAGATTCTCCAGGCGAGCGCGTTCGGCCAAATTGGCCAAACGTGCCTCCTCCAAGGCGCGAGCCTCGGGGGTTTCTCCTGCGATGGGAGTATGCAGGGCATCCATGTTCCTGCGGCGAAGTTCCTCTCTTTGTAGAGAGTCGAGTGGCTCGGGCTGGTACTCTTCGTGGTCTCGTGCGGGGTCGCCTCCGTCGCCTGCCCCACCATCACGGGCGAAGCCAGGGGGGCTGCGAGGCCCGTCGACCATCAGGATTTCCGCCGCTGGATCACTGCTATCGCATTCGGATGCAGTCTCTATGGAACCAGTCGACAGATCGAACAGGCCGTAGAGAGATTCGTCGGGCTTGATTGCCGCAACTTGGGTGGTGGCCGTCTGGCGAGCCACCGCGTGTCTCACCCACCGCTGAAGCCTCGACCGACCCGAGCGCTTGTGCTAGCGGGATACCGGGAGGGTGGTCGATAGGGGAGTCGACCGATATGGGGTCGACGGTTGCCGCAGCAGAACACCGCGGACACATGGGCGAAAATGCGTCGCACCGCGGACGGGGGGCGCATCGACGTCGAGTGGAGCCTCCTGGAGCCAGGCGGAGTCATCGACGACGAAGGTGAGAGCACCGAGACGAATCTCTCGACCCTCGACCAAAACTCCAGTAGCTACCATGATGAAAGTACTCGGAAGAATCGCAACTTCTCCACAAAATCGCTAAAACACCCGCCCCACGGTGGGCGCCAACTGTCGTGGATCTAAGTCTGACAGTAGAGTGGGGGTAGGTATGGAGAGGCAAGGTCCTAGCTATGGAGAGGTTGTAAACACAAGAGATGTACGAGTTCGGGCCCTTCTCGGAGGAAGTAAAAGCCCTACGTCTCGGAGCCCGGAGGCGGTCGAGTGGATTATGTGTATATGGATTACAAGGTGCCGAACCCTTCTGCCTGTGGAGGGGGGTGGCTTATATAGAGTGCGCCAGGACCCCAGCCAACCCATGTAATGAAGGGTTTAAGGTACATTAAGTCTGGGGCGTTACTGGTAACGCCCCACATAAAGTGTCTTTACTATCATAAAGTCTACTTAATTACAGACCGTTGCAGTGCAGAGTGCCTCTTGACCTTCTGGTGGTCGAGTGAGTCTTCGTGGTCGAGTCCTTCAAGTCAGTCGAGTGAGTCCCTCGTAGGTCGACTGGAAGGTGATCTCTTCTAAGGGTGTCCTTGGGCAGGGTACTTAGATCAGGTTTGTGACCCTACCCTAGGTACATGACTCCATCATGTCGCGGACAATGAATCCATTGAGCAGGATATTGCTACAATGTTATCCGAGATGAACAATATGGGAGCTATTGACCCATTTGAGAACGAGGAAGATGAGCAGCAGCAACCGGAGCTTGCCCATGTGCACACTCAAGAGCACCGACAAACTCACACGCGAGATCATGAGCTCGATGGTGCTGTAGGCGAACGACATGACAATAGCACATCCTACCAGCAGCAGCAGGAAAAGGTGATTAAACCCCCAATATTCTCAAACACAAAGGGGAGGAAGAGCAAGACGCAAGCAGCAGCCAAAAAGCCACCACGCCCCATCAAGCGTGTGGAATTTGGCCCGGACGGCAAACCCCTCGGGGTAAGGGCATGCGGATTTTGCAACGTCGTGAGCAACCATAACTACCGCACATGTCCACTCCACACAGATGCCACTGTCAACAAGAACAAGCAGATTGGAGCCACCCAGCTTTCTACCAATGGAGACAACACACGTAACAGCTACACTTGCCGCAAGTGTGGCGGAACTGACGGGAATAATGCCCGCACGTGCAAAGTGGGCAAGGAAGTCAGTGGAGGTGAACATAAACAGGGCAACGTACAGAGTTCCAAGCAATCAAATGAAGACGATGAAGAAGAAGAGTTTGATGACAATGACGGCCAATCAGACGAAGACAATGAAGATGACAGTGTTGGGGGCGAGGAAACTGAAACTGGCGATGAAGCTGCCAAGGCTCAACCTAGAAAGAGCGCCGGCAAGGCACAACATTCGGGGACAGTTAGGAGAAGCTCAAGACTGAACAATACATAGTGGTTTTCCTGCTGCGTCAACTAAAAAATAACCTTGTAGTCTCAGTTGCATCAGCACACAATGAGGAAGCATTTCACAAAACACTGTCGTTACCAAAACTTATTTAGCTTTATCGTCGATTTCTCTATCAGAACTAAAGTTGTTTTTTAGTTTCTGATTTGTGCTCGCTGAAGCAGTGACATTATTATGTAAACCATTTGATAATCATTTTGAATGCAGTCATGAAATATGTTTGAAAAAACTTATCTGGATATATCCGACACAAAACGCTACTATGAACCAGTAACTCAGGGAAAAAATATGTCAAGGAAAATTTTAAACTCTTGTAGCACTTCAGTACTGATTACTCTCATTCGTCAGTACAAGGCAGAGTACACATCAGTGCTGATATAATTTCTGATTTGTGCCCGCTGAAGCAGTGACATTATTATTTAAACCATTTGATAATCCTTTTGAATGCTGTCAAAAATAAAATTGAAAAAACTTATGATATATCTGACGCAAAACGCTACTGTGAACCAGTAACTCAGCAAAAAAATGTCAAGGAAAAATTTAAACTCTTGTATTACTTCAGTACCGATAACACTCCGTCGGCAATACAAAAGGCATAGTAATAACAAACACACCAGTGAACGACTGGAAAAAAATCGTTTTGAAAAAACAAAGCAATACCTGCTCCTGCCAGTCCCAATTCAGAAAGACTATCAGTACATAAAAATAATTACCTCAAGCAAAATGCGAATATAATACATCCTGTATTGGTGAAAATCTAATTTATCTGTAAAAAGTACTCACATGTTATCTTGATATAAACAATCCTTAAAAAATACGAAAATTATTTAAAAAAAACATTAGCACCACACATAGTCTCGCTGGTAATTGGTACGTTCAATTACACTTCAATCACCAGTCCTAGTACGACAGTAGAGGAGTTCAGACCTGCACCAACACCGACGCTGACACGTGCAAGTGGGATAAGCGGCTGATAAGTACAGCTTGACTATTCGAATCGGTGCCATAGTAAAATGCCATCATCACCACCGCAGAGACGTGCTAGTGGGATTTTGCAGGTCATAAGTATAGCTTGACAAGACTAGTCAGTTCAATAGTAAAAACCATTTAAATTGGACGGTTAGTTCTTCGACGCTGCCACCCGCGCCACCCACTGGGCGGTTGCCACGACGCACTGCAAAACGGCGACCCCACGCCACAACACCCACTACACACACGCCCCCGGCGAACCGCCTCCCACACACCACCGTCGGCGCACTGAAAAAATACCCCATTGTATTCCATCTCTCCCTCGTTCCCACAAACCACCATTGCCGCTTCCATTTCCACTGCACACAAACCTCTAGTGTCTCTCTCCAAAGCCCAAAGTCGCCGGAGGAAGGCCATGGCGGAGGAACCGTCTGCCAAGCGTCATCATGTCGAGACGTCGGACAAGAGGAGCAACCTCGTCGACATTAAAGTCCCCGGCGAGAAGCGCAACTACACTAGAACGCTCAAAGGGGTTGAGATCCACGGCAAGGAGATGCTCGAGATCGTCTGCACCAGCAAACAGACAAGGCCGACGAGGTGATCTCCAGGCTCTAGGGGAAGCTTGGCAGCAGGTTTCGTAGGATCGTTGGCGTTGGTGTGCACTACACCAACGAAGATGAACCTCCCCAGATGGCGACAGTCCTGCAGTTGTGCGTCGACGAACTCTGCTTGGTGTACCACATTGCCGCGGCCACAAAATGGTGAGCAATCCTACTCATTTGCCCTGCATATGGTTTATCTGTTTTATTGGTACTGTATCCTGAAAATTTAATCACACATGTTTCCCAACTAGATATGCTAGTGTGCTTTGTGAAAAGTGGATGCACCACTGCATTTTCTAAAGTGGATATACTATAAATGTATTTTTGAACCTGATGCACTGGATTACTATTTGGAAAATCTTGCGGAAGATTAAATTCTGAAGTTGATCGACTGGTGTAGTTCATGAAGTTGATACAATATAGTAGTCTATGTACTTGATGTATTAAAAAAGATGTTTCTGAACTTGATGTAGTGAAGTATTTTCTGAATTTGATATAATGTTATTTTCATAAGAAAATAAACTAAGGACTTGGTGAAGCACTGGTTCTGTGTTATCCTATTCCAACAAAAGTAGACTAAACTAGTACCAATGAAGAACATACAACATTGACTGAAACTATGTATAATCCAAGAAGAAGAATAACATGATGTACTTAATTTAATTTCAGAACTTTCTTTACTAGTTTTTGAAGTACATTCATCCATTGTAACTCATACTACTGTTCATTCATCTGTTGTACCAGTACTAGTCACTAAAAACTTAATTAAAAATTGTTTCTCAACTAGATGAACTACTATAGTCTATGAAGTGGATGCACGATTACATGTTTATCAAGTTACATGCATTTCTGAAACTTTGAAGTGGATTGTTTCACCAGATTAGCATCTGAAAAAAGTTTATAGCACTCTGAACTTTATGCACCAAATTAATTTCTGAACTTCATGAACTAGCATAGATTCTGATCTTGATGCACTGGTATAGTTTATAGAATTGATGTATTAAAAGATCTTTGGTGAAGTGGTATAGGTCCATATCTTGTGCACATGTTTCTCAAACTAATTTTTGAACTTGATATAGAATTAATGCACAAAGATGTATCAAGCACTAGTATAGGTCTTTTATTCAACAAAAAATAGAACTAAACTTGAATCAAGCAGCGCATATATCATTGACTCTGGTAAAATGATTCTCTAATTTGGTGAAGCATTTGGTAAAGCAAAGAAGATAGCAAAAAAGAAAAAATAACACGGTGTAGTTGATTTTAATTTAAGGACTTTGTGTACTAGTTTCTGAATTACATTCATGCATGACTCATAATATATAAGCATCTACCTCATGGATTATCACTTGTAGAACAAAAAAAAGCAGAAGAATTAAATCCTCAAAAAAGAAGACTAATCTATAAATGTGTGTCTCCCCCCTTGCAGGCCCAAGCGCCTCAAAGACTTCCTGCAGTAGGAGAAATTGTACACATTTGTTGGTTTCAACATTGGAGGTGACAAGCAGATGCTGGAGAAGTCTGGTTTGGAAATCAACCCCAACAACTTCATCGACATGCAGCGCAAGTGGAAAGATCCAAAGACCGACAAATACTACGACTCCTTGGCTGATGTTGCAGGCGGCGTCATCCACCCATTCTACGAAGGCATGAAGAAGAAGATGAACAGGGAAGACCACATACTGTGGGGGAACAGCCCGCTGCCAGACAACCTCATCACCTACGCAGGAATAGATGCGTACGCAACGTACAAGTCATGGAAGACAATCGACAACATCGTGATAGGTTGGGATAGTTCAAAAGAGCAGGAGGCTGACCCATACTACCACTCCAACTTCGCGGATGAAGATGCATGAAAGTTTGCATTTGTTATGTTGAACAAGATACCTTATGCTCTGTGTGTCCTTAGTATTGTTGTTTCAGATTTGTAATTTGCTTTCGTTATGTTGAACCACCTACCTTATGCTATGTGTGTCAGGGTTTGAACAAGTTTGCCTATGTCTATCAAGTTCATCGTTTGCTTAGGTCGTCCAACAAATTTGCTAGCTTCCTGTTTTGTTCATCCATCATTTGAAGTTGAAGTAGGATGAAGTTGAAACTTGATGGCTGCCACGCAGCAGCACTAGTCATCGAGAAAAAAAATAACACATGAATATTTTTGCAAAATAAAAGTGGCAGACTAAATAAAGGCCAAAACCAAATAGTAGCCTTCGACTCTCAGTACAGCTTAGACATGAACGGAAGTACTATCACGCTAAAAAAATCAGTTTTTAGTTTCGGACGAACACTAAAAAGACCAAGTTTCAGCCGAGGACAACATTCAGAACTAAAAAGCATCATGGTAAAAAGTAGTTAGAAATTCACTAAGTACTGCATCAGAAAAAGCAAAGAAACACCAGTACGTATTTCCTAGTCACTAGCATCCTAGGACTGAAAAGTTCTAGTATAGTTGAACACACGGTACGTTCATTCTACAAATATATAAAAAGGAACGGGAAGCTTCAGTTCGCATTCCTTAAAACAGTGACGTACTAAGAATTAACAGTGGCAATACAACTGAAATCTCAGTACAACTTAGTCTATATAGCAAGTTCTAGGATTATACCAAACATTACCTGGAGAAGAAACACAGCCTAGAAAAAAGAAGGCCAATAACTTAATCAAAAAGATATAAGTTCGACAAAAGAGAAAAATCACAAGAAACACAACAGAAGATATACTAGCATCAAACAACACAAACAATAAATAATTAATCAAAAGTACTAGCACAATTGGAATCTCAGTACAACTAAGTTTATTCGGTAAGTGCTATGATGATACCAATTAATGCATTGAGAAAGAAATAGTTTTGAACTTAATAGGACTATCTATTATACATAGCTAATTTAAACCAGTAATTTAACTTTTACTATGAAGTTCAACTACTAAAGTTCAAGAAGTTCAAAAAGAAATTTGGCACTAAAATTTTGAAAGCCTTACGCTGAATGAGACTACAAATCAGTACTAACAGAACTATATCGTAAGTACAAGAAAACGAGAGTACAAAAACTATAAAGGTCCAAATTAGGATGGAATCACATAAAAATAAAATAAATCTCACTTTCTGAGCAACAACACGAAAATACACTTGAAAAAAATTGTTTTCAGTTCAACTACTATATAAGTCTTCAGTACAAAAAAAACTTAACCAAAACGAATTCCCGATGAAACATTGTGCCACACTTAAAACACAACACAAAATATACTAGTTATTACATTGTACTCGACAAGACATGAAACACTTCCAAATAGATACTACAATGTTTTCAAGAGATATATCACACAACTATCCAATTCGCTATGCAAATGATGACCATTTATCCTATGCATCAGGAGCCAAAGCCTGGACCTTCTTGGGAAGCTCCGTCACCATAAGATGGTTATTCCAGTTGAACACAACTCTATACAGATCCTCAGCGTTCCAATCAACAATGCGTGGCTGCAAAACAATAAAACAAATTATCAAAAATCATGACACATAAAAAAAAGGATGCACAATAAGCCAAAAACAGAAATTGAAAATCTCAACAAGAAACCCACGTCATTATTTTGAATGTTCTCAACGATCTTTTCACCATCATAGCATCCCGCATACTTCAAAGTATAATGGCCACATTCATTTTTCCCTTGAAGTGGAACCTTGACAAACGTTGGTTTCTTTGCAAACAGCTCCCAATTGGGCTGCTTGCTTGCATTGTACTGAGCATCACCATACACAGCCTTCATTATTTGACCAATCTAGAAATCTGTAAAAAAACAAAACAACCGACACAGTTTTAGGTCTCAGAAACAGCAGAAACAAAGATGCAGAAATATTAATCCAGTACAGATAATAAATGTCACTCACAATCTTCTCGCAGTCTTTGTGATAGGTGTTCTTCGAAGGACGGTGGTTCTTTGGATAAGGTAACACTACTAGGGAAAAGCCTAGCAGCAGCGCGGGTTTTGGCCCTCTCAGTAGCGCGGGTACCGGCGCTACTAATAAGGCGCTACAGCTAATGTATAGCAGTAGCGCCTATTGACCCACGCTACTGCTACTGATGAATAGCTGTAGCGCTCTTTGGAAAAAGGCGCTACTGATATTATCTGCAGCGCTTTTCAGCAGGAAGCACTACTGGTAAGTCGACGCTAGTTCTAAATTTCCCCCCTCGCTACTACTAGTTTTATTAGTTTTTTTCCTACATATTTGTTTTTTATTTGTTTTGTATTTGAATAGGCTTTATACAATAATCTTTAGCATATCATCCACATACAAATGTAATCATAGCATATCCATACAATTAGTCTCATCAAATCATGTCATCATCATAATCATCATCCAACACAAAGTGGTCTCTCGTCATCAATCTCGAAAATAGTGATACAAGTCTCAATTACTTGCAAATACATCGTCATCCATCTAAACAATGATATACGCGAGAATAGCTATCACTTTGAGTACATGAGTTCGTATCCCTCTCTCGCATTAGCGTGAACCTAAACTAAGTGCTGCGTGTCACTCGGAAACCAAAAACCGGTACACCTGGGCCTGACACTCTGGCCACTTGCGTATATATACTCCTGGCGTAGCACTTCTTCGCCATCTATGATCTATGCACCTGCATCGTCACATGAGTCGATGATATGCAACATATATAGTTGAGCAACAGAAAGAGACAGACTTGGCAAAAATAGAAACAACATATCATAAGCATAAATAACAAAGTCCATCGTACCCAAAATGACCTAACTAGAGTGATTTTCGCTAGTCGAGGAGGAGGACGGTTTAATTACATCACAAATAAAGTTTCACCATGCATAACTCAAAGTTTTCTCATAAAAGAAAGTATGGACTAAACGGACACATTGTCATATATCGACAATCACTCCATCATGTCGTGCCATCCATCCATGTTAGGGAGATAGTCATCGAGCTTAGTGAAAGGCTTCATGTCGAGACGCTGAGAGGCTATCCATGTTCGGACGTCTTCCCGCGACATTTGTCCTTCTCCATGGAACATCCCTGTTTTTCCGATGACCTCATTCATGATGATTTGGGCAAGTTCGCGCTGGATGTTATAGAACTCAGCTCGAAGTCGATGATCCTCGATATCTCCTATGTCCTTTGCCCATTGCAGAATATGGGCATCGCCAGATCTAGGTGCCATGTGAAGGTTCTGGTGATCCCGTCTGTACTCCAGCATGTGGTGTACGACATAGAATCCATCATTAAGAGAATCGTTCGGTTGCTGGATGCAGCAGAAGTCGGTCTTATGGCTGAAGGCGGCCCTGCCGCCCCTTCTCTTCATGTCCCTAACCTCTCCACCCCTTGCTTGGTAGTAAAACATAGCACTGTCGAGAACATCTTTGATGTGGGTGTAATCCTTTTTGTGAATGTTCTTCGACGAGTCCAAGTAAAGAGCGTGGGAGAATCGGGGGTAGAGGATGATGAGGACGGCGCGCCCGCCGCTGCGCAAAATAAGTACACCTCAAATTAATTAGCCTCCACCGTGTAAACGAATTATTGAAATCGAAGGAAGGATAGCAGCGCGGATGACTTACACGAGATGATAAGGCACGAGAATCGCCTCCTTGTCCTTATTGGCGAGCATGAAACTGACGATGTAATCCCTCGCGTATTCACGATGCTGTGCACAGACTCCCAAGAAGCTCTCGTGCATGTAGTATGGGTCAGCGACACAGATAAAACGTATCTGCTCAACCCCAATGATGTAGTTCATGTGCAAGGCATAAAGGTGGACAAACGTAAAATCCAGCTTCTTAACGTGAAACATGTCAAATATGTAATCGAATCGGAGGAAGAACTTATCCGTGGGGAAGCCGTCGACGTACGACATTTGCCGCGGAACGTTAACCACGTAGAGTGGGTATCCTGGATCTTTCGAGGCGATGAGGCCTTTCTCTACCCGCAGCACATCGTCATGAAGTCTCCTTAGATCGCGGAATCTGGCCCGTAGCGCTATTTCAGGTAGGATTGGTCGATCGGGGATATGCCATTTATCAGCATCGGGGATATCTACGCAGTCCTGAAGCCGAGGCTGCTGAGGCGGCTGGATCATAGAATCAGCATTTTTGCCTTTCCTCGCTCTCTTCCTAGGCTTCTTTACCACCGGATGGTCATCAATAATATGTTGAGATGGTAATTCAGGCACCAACTCATGATGCTCAAACCCTGAGGAGGCGCCAGTATAGACATACTATTCAGCGCCATCGTCATCCTCATCCTCATCCATGGCGACGTCATCAGCGACTAATGGAGCCACCTGCTTACCCCGTCCGCTATCACCCAACCCGACACCCAACACTAATTGGGTAGGTGGGGTGTTGATGTTCATACCTTGCTGAGGCTGCGTGCTCGTGGGTGTGCTCCCGGCCGCCTCCAGACGAAGCAGACTCTTTGGCCACAATAGGACCCACCCATTGCAACAATCACCAAGCCGCCGCGGGGTCTCGTCGTCATCCCCCACTAATATTAGAGGAGGCAAATTCTCGTGGCCTGGTTTGACACTGGCCATGGAAACCTTGAAGACGTTCGGGGGGATCGACCGGCTGTGGAATAATGGTTCCTTCGGCTCCATTATCGTCCCCTTCCCCATGTCCACCTTCTATTCGCCGATGGTGTACAATATGGTGCACGGGGTTTCGTCGGCCTGCAAAGAAAAGTCTGCGACAGGAGACATCCGAAAGGCAACAAAAACGGGAGATTATACATTTATATTGAAGGGGGCCGGTGTGGCAGATACCGTGAGGGTGTCGAGCTCAGCCAAAGAGGAGGCACCACCGAGCACGTCCGGTGCGGGAGCCGGTGCGGGAGCAGGTGCGGGAGCCGGTGCGGGAGCAGGTGCAGGAGCCGGTGCGAGAGCCGGTGCGGGAGCAGGTGCGGCCAAGAAGTCAGCAAGGGGAAAGTCCTCTGCATTTTTTTCTGGATTTTGCCTTGTCCAAGTGTAAACGCCCGTAACCAAGGAAGTAGATATATCTGCAATCGCCTGTTTTGCGGCAGCTACTGCTATTGCGACTGTCTGAGATGATTTCTTCTCAACCGCAATCTCAACCTTCTTGTCAATGCTTTCTTCAGTTAACCTCCGTGTTTCCTTTTTCTCCTCCGTGGTCTCACTGTAGTACTTCTTCCACGTGGCGCCGTCTCCGACACCGTGCACACGTCCATACGACGGTCGAGTATCCACTGGTTGTTGTTTGAATATGTTCAACGCCCGGTTGAATGGAGTGTCCCACTTGGGCCTCGCCAATGCCTCAGACGGCGAGTCGCTTTCGGCCGCAATCCGGTGCTGCTCTCTCTGCAAAAGGCACAAGGATCGTTTACAAATATGACTAATGTGTGCAGTCGAATTGATTAGAAACTAAAATTACCAGCAGTCTCATGAACTCCATAATGACCGGTGTTGTCTCGTAAACCTTCTTCACTGGGTCCCAACGGTGCCGGGCCCTCAGGACGTCACGCTCCTGCGGGACGGTGAAATCCGCCAAGGGGTCTGGGATGCCCAGACTCGCGGCTTCCGCGTCCTCCTTGGCCCATTTGGACCTCTTTCCGCCATAACCACGGCTTCCAAGGTGGTGGGTCCCAATGTTCCTCTTTTGAAGCCCCTTCATGTACTTAGACTTTTCTTTGGCAGCTTTGGCCTTGCAAGCCTCCTTGAATATTTGAAACTGCTCTTCCGTGATTGTAGGACTATCCTTTACAATCTCGGAGTAGGGTTCCCCGTCGTTGATCTTTGCTTTCACTCGATTTTTCCAGGCGTCCAACGCGTTGCTAAACTTGGTCATGGCGTGTTTGTTTATCTTCTTCATTGTCTGGTCCTTGTCTGGATCTTCATAATCCTTCTCATTCCGGCCCGGGAACAAGAATATCTGGTGAAACTTCTTTAGTAGGGAGCTCCTCATATTTTCTATCTTCTTAGATTCTCATCGTTGATGGTGGCGGTTATCCGTATGATGCAACCTATTTGATTGCCGTAGCATGCGCGCGCTTCCTCGGGCGCCTTTGGCTCAAAATTGCCGTCGTCCACCTCCGTGACCACCGGTCTAGTAGTCCTGAGTTTGTTAGGAACCCGTTGCCTCTTTGCGTTCGGTTCTACACCGGCTCCGCTCCCCGAGGCAGCACCAGTCTCAGTGCCGGTCTCGATGCCGGTCTGAATCTCAGTGCCGGTCTCAGTCTCAGCACCGGTCTGCGTGTCGGTCTCAGCACCGGTCTGCGTGTCGGTCTCAGTCCCCGATGCCACCGGTGGGCCCAGCAACAACATCTGTTGATCGTCAGTAAGGCTAAAAAATTCGTATACCGCTCGGTAGACATCGTCGCAATCACCAGAACCATGTCCTTCATCGTTGCTAGCCATGTTTCCTATGATTAAATCTAGTCAATTAATTCTAGACCTAATAAAATGAATAATGACATAAAAAAGGACTATTGTTTTGCAGGAATGTTGACTCCTTCCTGGTGCGGCAAATCCCGGGCACTCGATATGTCCTAGTTTGTAGCACAAGTCATGCCGAAATTCACGGGAAATTTCGGCATGACCTTTGCTAAAAACTGGACAAATCGAGAACCTGAAATTTGCCGGAACAGAAATGAATCAACATTCCGGCAACACATAGGCCACTCGGCATCATTCCCTGGAAACAACAAAGCCACTTGGGCACAATCGAACAACTTCAATGAAAAGATATAACATGACCACTTCAATGAAAAATAAAATTTGCCTAAATTCTTTTCCTTGAAAAATAGTGGTATTTTCAAAAATTAAAAACCTTTGCCAATCTACTTAACCTAGCTTGTTAATCCAACGAACCTAATTAACCTACCTATTTAACCTAGTTAGTTAATCTAGTTTACCTAGATAATTAACCCTAATTAAGCTAGTTAACGCAGCTAGTTCTCTGTCAAAGCCTAAAATAAATTTTTGCACTAATTAACCAGGATAATTAACCTAATTAAACAAGTTAACCTGACTAGTTCTCTGTCAAAGCCCTAACTAAGTTTTTGCACTAACCTAGATAATTAACCTAATTAAACTAGTTAACCTAACTACTTCTCTGTCAAAGCCCTAACTAAATTTTTGCCCTAACCTAGATAATTAACCTAATTAAACTGGCTAACCTATATGCATGAGAGAGAGAGGAGGGGTGGGGGCCTACAGATGATGGCTCCGGTGGTGGCAACGGAGGCAGTGGTGGCGAGGGAGGCAGGTGCGTCTCCGGTGACGGCCAGGGAGGCAGGGGCGTCTCCGGTGACGGCGAGGAAGGTGGCGTCGACGGCGGCTCCGGTGGCGTTGACCAGGCCGCGCGGCTCCGTGGCGTTGGGGGCGGCTCCGGTGTCGTCAACGGCGCACGGCTCTGGTGGCGTCGACATCGGCGGCGAAGTGGGGCAACGGTGAATCGTTGAGACGGCGGCGCGCGGGGTGGGTTGAGGGATTTGGGGGAGAAGTGGCCGGGGGGAAACAGTTTTTTGGTTAAGTCAAACTTAGCGGTAGCGCATTTGGCAAAACGCGCTATCACTAAGATAGCTATAGCGGTTTCTGCAAAACGCGCTGCTGCTATAGCTATGTAAATTTCTTCCTTTTTTAATTTCCTTTTCTGTTTCTATAGCGGGGGTCTAGGACACGCACTGCAGCTACGTTAGCTATAGCGCCTCTTACAAACACACGCTGCTGCTATGCCTTCCTCCGATTTTTTGCTTTTTCGTTTATTTTGCTTTCATTTTCATTTACTTTTCTATTTGTTTTTCATCTTATTTTATTTCCGTTAGTAGTAGCGCTCTTCCCTGGAAACGCGCTGCTAATTATGCCCTAGCGGTAGCGCGTTTCATCTAAGCCCGCTACTGCTATGCGTAGCCTATCATTCTGCCAATGGGAATATAAGTAGTAGCGCTTTCGCGACTACCAGCGCTACTGCTAAGTTTGTATCTGTAGCGCGGTTTCTCTTAAATCGCTACTGCTATATAGCACTAGCGCGCTTTTTTGACCCGCGCTGTTGCTAAATTTCTGTGTATAAGATTTTCCCTAGTAGTGTAAAGAGTCAAGGATGTCAATGCTACTTCGGTACCGATTCATGACATATAAGGAATAGTGGCTCACTTTCCTATCCTTTGATAAAACCATAGGCTTGAATAGAGGCATCATGATCTAAAAACAAATGACCAAAAAAGAGATGTTAAATATTCAAAGTAAAAACCAGCATCACAACAAACAAATAAAAACCAAAAATCAGCTAGTAGATCTCACAAGGTCGGCACTGACCAAGTCTTCATTAGCTTTAACATAGCTCTTGAAATCTCTCGCTGCACTCTCCACATTAAACACTTTATTTTCATCCTCGTAATAAGAACAGTCAAGCACAACCTGCAAAAAAGCCAAAATAGAAAATAGACAGCGGAAAAGAATCAACAAGCAAAGTATTATTAAAAATCATAAAAACAATAGACAGTCTTGTTCAACATAAAGAAACCGATCTGATTGATTACCGTGATGAAATATGGACTTAGCAATATCCTTTTCCCATATGCGAAATCAGCATTTCCATCGGGATCTTGCTTCCAATCATCAATGAGGAAGTCCATTACATCACCCTCCATCATTTGCCCAGGTGAAAAAACTTCCCAAATGCGATTCCCAGTGAAGTTAGTTACGTTTCCATCAGGTTGAGGTATCATTGAGAATGTATTCCTGCAGCACACACAAGAACAAAAAAGAAGGAGAAGCAAGATAAGGCATTCATAGCAGTTCGAGTTGTATAAAAAGGAACAGTTCAGGCCATATTTATCTAGCAGTTACAAACAATACAAGAAAAGGAAGAGGAAAAATAATGAGAGATACTCACTCGGCATACTTCTCACGCCATTCATCACTAAGCAACAGATTATACAACCTGCGAGCCTTGTCCAGGTGACGGAATTTATAAGGGTGAAGCTGCTGCACACGGGAGCAAAACTTTATAGGAGCTCTGGGCGCACGCTTCGTGCTTACAACATTACCAGAATCCAAAGTGGGATCTTTCCTAGCACCACTAGCTCTACGAGCCACTATTCCAGCAAGGGGAGATAAACCTTTGGCAGCAGCGCTCCTCGTGACTCTTCCAACGCCAGCAATCTTGTGAAACACATCATCATCGCTGTCTATCAATTCCACAATGGGATTCTTGGGTGTAGTAGGGCTATCTGCACAAGCAGCCGTAAAACCTCTCAGAGCTCCCAACCGCCCCTTCATAACACGCGCTCGAGCTCCAAGAACTGGCTACCAAAGAACCTGTAGTCATGCTCACCAAGATCCAGCCACTCACCTGGAAAAAAAAAGAAGACCGCACAAAGCATAAGTTCAAATACATATTTCATGATAGTACTAATAGAGAAGTACAAGCTGCAAAAAAATTACAAAAGTCCATGCACACGTACAGGGTTCGATGCCAAACAAACCCCGGAAGTCAACATCAAACAAATCGCTAGTTGCGTAGGTATACAACAAAGTCTTCCTAATGTCCAAAATGTCTTCATGGCTGTAATCGACCATTTCAATTACACCATCCTCCCGGCAATAATAGGTCTTGCAGTTTTGTAGCATAAAGAATCCACAATCATGCCTGTAAACAAAGGAAAAATCAAAAAATGGTACAACACAAAATCCAAAAAATACAGGAACAACATCCTCGAGCAACAAAAACAACCAGCAAAAATCATTAAAAACGGATACTCACGTGTTTTCCTGCTAAGGCACCTGCACAAACTCGCAAGAGAAACCATCAATATGCGCCGGTGAGAACGGTTTGGCCCTGTCTACACTGGACTCCCTCCAAAGCTTCTTTATATTATCTGTCATATTTCTTATGAATCTAACTGCATTACCCCAGGTTTCATCGCGGAGTGAATCAAGACACTCGAAGCGACGGAACTTCAAATTTAGAACAACCAAGCACCAATGCCCAGATTCTTCACTAGGCTTCATGGTAGCCACAAATGACGGCGGATCAAATGTAGGGAAAAGAAGCTGAAAAAAATCGCAGAGGAAAAATGAATTTACCAAATCATAATGAAACAAAAAATTCAGCCTCCAAACAATAAAATAAAAGAGGGAAATTGAAATTCATAAGTACAAACAAAAAATCACATAATCATAAAGAAATTATATCCACCGCCCAAAATTGAGGAACAATCATATCAGTTCAATTCCCTTGCAACAATAAGTACAGCTTTAATAAAAGAAGCACAGATCAAGTTCATTCCCCCCACATCCCAAAACTGCAAAGAAAACATGACAATTCTAGTTAATGAGTACAAAAAGTCCAAGTTCACCTACTTGGTCAAAACCATCAGCACCTGATCTTGTGAACCAATTTAGCACATTGAGATCAATATTTCCATCACGGATATTGGTCTGTTGTACAACAAGAACAACAATAGTTAGAAAATTGGCAAAACAAGTTATCATCCTATTTACAAAAAAAGCAAAATACTGACCGTCACCCATCTGGGAACTATCAACTTGTCAGTGTCTCGGTACTTCTGACGTAGATAATATAAAACAACATCAGCATTGTCTGAGTTGAGCATGCCAGTGGGGACAAACGCTTTAGCAATAGAACCAACACTGGCATCACATTATTTATTTTGAAACATCGGCTTGTGACTAGAAAAACACAAAAGATTACATGAATTAAAACTACTGCAACAACAAAAATAATCAAACTAGATAAATAAAAAGAGACAAAAAATGGTACGGGCAAAATCCCAAACTAACTATTTCGTACGGTTCATGCGCAACCTCATAATAGCGAAGAAAAACGTATCAACCTTAACAACGTTACCACTTTCTGCTTGCAGAAACTGATGAAAAATAATAAGTTCAACAACTACAAGAGAACATGTCCAAAATGCCAAAATTGAGAAGTACACCCCATTTACAAGTCCTTACCTGGACTATCAGGGTTTGACGACGACAGTAGTTCCTGTGATGAGACCATTATGCCTCCAGTTTCAGGGTTTGACGATGGGACATCTTGAGAGGACACCAATATTGATGCGCTTTCAGGGTCTATAGAAAGAAAATCCTGGGACGACAAGAGCGCCTCCTGCGTCAAGGGGTCGGAAGAAATTGACAGAAGTAAATCATCATCCTCGGATGGCACCTCCTCCATGCTAGAAGCATCTTGCAGTGCATCACCGTAATCAAGACCTCTAGGCGGGAAATTCTCCGGCGGGAAATCTTCACAAACAGAATCATTTTCATTCCCAGCAATACCAACACCAGGCGATTTGGCATCAAGTATGCTGGCAGCACCAACATCCTCATCAGCAACTTTGGTACCAACATTGCGCCCACTACTCAATGGAACATCATGAGCATCATCTCCACCACTAAGGACAACCTCACGCTCAACATCAGTAATCTAATGAAAATAAAAATTCAGAAAAAGTGAATAATATGAACAAAACTAACAATAAAAAATAAGCTACCAATAGGTGCACAGAAAAATAAACCTTGGAAGCATTCACAGCAACATCATCGAACTTGCTGCTGCTAACATTCAAAGCGACATCACCAATAGGTAAACAAGGCTCATCGCCAACAATAGGACCCTGATTCAAATGTAATGAGACAAAAAACAATGCTATTATGAGCAACAATAAACGGTGTGGGATAGAAAAATGAACAAGCAAGACACATTGGTGCGCATGAAATTTTAAGAAAATTTTAATAAACACAATGAAAATAAAAATAACCTTGCACTTATCAGTGGATAGATCATTAACTCCACCGTCAACAGAACCCTCAACATTATGATTGCTCTCCTGCATGAAAAGAAAAATTAATAAACAAATGTAGATAAGGAAGTTCAACTACAATACTGACAGCAGAACAACATAGTAAAAACATACAAACAATGAGGACTGACTCACATCAACAACAGGGTGATGCGAGCCAACATCATTCGTAAGCTGATCAGAAACATTAGCCTCAGTACCATCATCAGCCCTGCTATCGGTGCCAGCAGCCTCATCGTGATCAATCTGCATGAAAGAAAATTATTCATAAATAGATGAACATGAGGAAGTTCAACTACAACACTGACATCAAGACAACAACATAAAAATTACAAACACCAACGACTGACTCACATCAACATCAGGATGCTCAAAGCCAACATCATTCGTTTCGTGATAAAAAACATTAGCCTCAGTACCATCATCAGCCCTGCTGTCGGTGGCAGTAGCCTCATCCTGCTCAAACTGCTTGATAACAACATTTGCACTTTCTTCATATGGCTTGCAGCGAGAGTTTTGCATAGTTCTGAAACGCTTCATGTTGTTCAACAGACGAACCGAGCTCTGAACTAGATTAGCGGCACTGTTGCGCATATCACCGATTAAAATCCTCTCCATCTCAATGTAGCTAAGAGCTTCCTCAGCGTTAAATTGATGACCTTCAGGAAGGATACCATTGATACAGCTCAAACGCTCAACTGTCATTGGGACCTTTTGCAGCTCGGAACACACATTACTTAAGATATGCTCAGCGCGCTCCAACGCTGAAACAACAACATCAATACCAAAACCCTGCCTCTGTGAAGCACTAGCATTACTAGGGCCAGGGGGGCATAACCAGCACCCTGAACACTATGGCCATCCCTCAACTCGTCGGGCAGAGATGAAAACTTCGGAACCTGAGACGACGGCATCTCCAGGACTGGCCGTTTATACACTCGGAAAAAAACAACCTCCTCTTGAGTTTTCCACTACAAACAAAAGGGAAAAATAGTTAATCAATCAACGCAACACATAGGGAAAAATAAATCATGATATTAACAGATTTAAAATCAACACCACTAATAAAACTTTAACTATCATTGCCAATTTATTAGTATTTACCAAGAGGCCAGTTGAACAAAGTTATTCAGTTCAACAACACACGAAACAATAGTACTAAAAAACTATACCTAAACCATACAAAATATAAACAGACAACTCTACAATACACATGTCCACTACAGCAAAAAATAGCTATACCTAAAAATAAAAAAAAAGGTCTGCAAGACACAAAACAAACAAAACTCACCGGAAGCTTCCCAAACATCCAAGTCTTTGGATCTGCATTGCCTTTTTTTATCAAATCTGCATCAACCAGATCAGAAAGCTTGGCAGGATCCATGTAACATATGCGGGGGACTCGCATGTCAGGCTCCGCAGTTTTGCCACGGATAAGGCAGTCAAGGTACATTAGTACAGGCCCTATGGCACAGCCTATGATTGCCTTCCCCATGGTATGACAACTTTCATACTTCGCAACAGCCCTTCTAAGCTCATCAACCATCAGCTGGCAATAATCCATATTTGCCATATCCTCAAAGACGAGACCCTCAAACATTGCTGCCTCTCTGGAAACACGCGGGGCAGATCCAGGTAACACAACCTTCATAAACACAATAATGAAGAACACTTTTAGAGCAAGGTCATCTTTGCTAGGATCCTTGACGAGCACCTTGAGCTTATTCCTCAAATCCTTTGTCTTGATATCTTTGTCCCTGCTAATGTCAAGCTCCGATCTTAACTTCATCAGAGCGGCATCATATCCGTCCTCTGACGGCCTTGGCGCAGAACGACCACCACGAGGGAAACCAAATAATTGTTGTATACCATCGCTAGTGATGTGAAGCTTCTTATTAGCCTCACCCATGTCAATAGTCATTGTATCACAATCTATCCTCAGGTACAAAACTCCCATCAGAGGGCGGGAAATGTTAGACTTCACCCTCTACCTGAAGATAGAACCAAAACCAGATGCATGAACCCTAGACACATGCCGACTCTCGAGCAATTTAGCACAATCTTCAACCTCTCTCAACGAACATCGCACAGTTAAGTTCAATTTCCGTTGGTCACCTTCATCCAAGGCAACTTTTCCGGCATTACCTCCCACCGGCTTGACCGGACTCATAACACTAACAGGCTGTAAATGAAAACAAAAAAGCCCACCTTAAAAAAATGAATATAGAAAACAACAAAAGCATATGAATGCATGTAAAAAGAAAAAGAAAAGATTGCACAAGTTCAACTATTAAAACAACATCAGTACCACCCCTCAATTGATCCAAACAATGATCAGTCTAACCTGGCCGCAATACCAGCTGAAACAGAATTAAATCATTGAAAGTACAACTAGTAAATCACATGCAGTACAAAACACAAACCACTACAAACAATGAATATAGAAAACAAAACAAGCATACGAATGTAAGTAAAAAAAGATTGCACAAGTTCAACTATTAAAACAACATCAGTACCACCCTCAATTAATGAATACAATGACAAGCCTCACCTGGCCAGCATACCAGCCCAAACACAAATTAAATCACCACAATTACAATTAGTAAGTCACATGCACAACAAAACACATACCACTGCAAACAATGAATATAGGAAACAAAACAAGCATATGAAGGTAAGTAAAACTAAGAAAAGTTTGCACAAGTTCAACTATTAAAACAACATCAGTACCACAATCAAATAGATGCAAAACAATGACCAGCCTCACCTGGCCAGCATACCAGCCCAAACACAATTAAACCGTTGCAAGTACAACTAGCAAGTCACATGCAGTACAAAACACATACCACTGCAAATTCATCTTCTGAATCAACTTCAATATCATCTTCTTCACATGCAGCATCTTCAGCTTTGACACGAGCACGCTTCTTCACACCTTTGTTCACCTTTGCAGGATGAACTTTACGCTTCTTATTTTCTTTCAACAAAGACCGCTCTTGAAGAGGAGACGAGGAAGGCTTCTTATTTGTCAAACCTCATGGACTCCGACAAACAGAGGAGCCACCAAGTTTGCTTGGACCAATTTTCACAGCAACACTATCCGCATCAGCTTTGCTATTACCAGGTTGGGAACCAGCTTTCACACGTGGGCTACGCCTCTGTGTGCCATCAGGATTTCGATCTGACATCTTCCTCTTCAAAATAGCTTTCTTCTCCTTAACTCCATCACGATCAAACACTTGCGTCAAATGAGTTTGCATCAAGTTTGTCTTCACAGGCATGTCACTTCCATGAGATCCGACATGAACAGTTGAAAAACCCGCGTCACCACCTTCACCGCCTACACATTTAGGAGCTTGAGCAACATCAACATCACTTTCTGGCACACAGGCAGCCTTTTGACGCCGTTCCAATTCCTTTCTCTTCTGGAATTCATACTTCTTCTTTCTTATCCTTTCGTCCTCGAGCTGTAACTGCATAGGAACATCCTCAGCTTGTGTAACAGGCTCAGTGCCATCAACACTTTGAGACTGAGTAACAGACAACTGCAAGCTGCCATCACCATCATCAACGTTAAGTGAATACATTCCATCATTAACATCTTTAACAACATCAGCAATGTCCTCTGGAACACCATGGCTGTCATTAACTGCATAAACCAATAACATAACCATGCACATAAAAAATTAAAACACAATTAACATTGCAGACACGAAGATAAATAAAGCGCATAGCATCAGACACAAAACAAAATGGAACAACTGATGTAACCAAGCATATATATGTATTAAAGGCTGATAAAAATAGAGCAAATATAAGGGAAACACCAGCAACATTCGCAAGTTCTTCTAGAGGATTTGGCGTCTCAAAAATAACATTCACAAGATCTTGAAAGCGTTCTAATTTGTCAGAATCAGGAGGCACCGGCACTCCAACATCTGCAACAATCATCATAATTAGCAAAAAAGTACAAGAACAATCAATCAGTTCAACTATGTGAACACTACAAGTTCACCGAATAAAACAAATATGAACCCACCACTTGCAGAATAAACTTCAGAAAACACAACTCTTTCAACACCATACTAGTTCTTCATTGAGTACTACAACCTATTCAAATGCCAGGACAACAGTTCAAAATACACATGGTGATAAGTACTACATCCTATCTGCAGGTTGCATCAACTGCCAAAACCATACACGCCATACAATCCAGGACAAAATTAACACATATCAAAATACAAACAACTTATAAAGTCGATACGGTAACAACTATACAACATAAAAACCAGATCTATTAAAACATCATCCAAAATACAGCGAAAATCAACTGCATTCAATTTGTCCGGACTGGATGATGTACCCATTGACATCTACAGTCCTAAAATCTGCCGAACTAGATCTGCAAGACACATGAACAAAAATTAGGGATTTGAACTATTTCAGAAATGAAGCACGCCATACAAAAGCAAAGCTCTTACCAGCAAACACAAAATCCGCCACGCAATCCAGTATCACTGCCGCCAAACGCTCGTTCAACAGCAAAGGAACCTTAGCGAGTGCAGCCTGGGACAGCAAAGAGAGTAAGAGATTAGAAATAGAGAGAAAATCTGAACATAAGAGAACGCAAGCAAAGTCAATGGCAGAGCAAAAAGAACAAAACAGAACACCTATACCTCCACCCCTGGGGTTGAGCCCTCCGGCCGACGCTCCCGCGGTGAAACAGGAGTAACAACTCCCCCTCCGAGAAGAGAAGAAGAGGGGAACGAAGACGGAATCGATTTGGGGACGGGAGAGGAGTGGAACGGGGAAGATCGGAGGTTAAAAGGTGAGTGGGAGGGTTAAAAGATGACTGGGAGAAAACGGACGGCTAAAGCCCACAACCGTGGCGAAGCCCACTATCTCTAGCCAGTTACAAAAGATAATACCAAAAATCAAATACAAATAGAAAAATTAATATAGATGGTGTAAACAAACGGCTAAAGTACAAATAATAACTCACAAACAGTACAAAAAAATTATCAAACAAGTACAAATGAAAAAATAATTCATAACGGTCATGTTTTCCCCCTAAAAATA
This sequence comes from Triticum aestivum, assembly GCF_018294505.1. Classification (NCBI taxonomy): domain Eukaryota; kingdom Viridiplantae; phylum Streptophyta; class Magnoliopsida; order Poales; family Poaceae; genus Triticum; species Triticum aestivum. The sequence continues at coordinate 21,322,857 of NC_057813.1, forward strand.
AAGATAAGATAATGGGGCAAGTCATGTTACGGACTCGCCTCTGCATGCGACGCCGCGGCACGCCGCGTCGTCGCCTGCTACGGCTCGTTCCTGGCTCGGCCTCGCCGGGATGGAGGAGGGGGGTCCCGACCCCCCTCCCCCCCGGCTCGGCCTCGCGCTAACGCGGCAGTGCGCTCGTTTGACAGGCTCAGTGCGGTTATTCTGTTTCCCCCCACCCCACGCACCCACACCCCTAAGATAGATAATGGGGCAAAGTCCATACAAGGAAGATGTGTTAGTACAACTATGCCTCTTGGTACGGTTCGGTGCGGGGGCAAGTCCTAAAAGATAGAAAACGTGGTTATTCTGTTTCCCCACGCACCCACACCCCTAAGATAAGATAATGGGGCAAGTCATGTTACGGACTCGCCTCCGCATGCGACGCCGCGGCACGCCGTGTCGTCGCCTGCTACGGCTCGTTCCTGGCTCGGCCTCACCGGGATGGGGGGGGGTCCCGACCCCCCCTCCCCCGGCTTGGCCTCGCGCTAATGCGGCAGTGCGCTCGTTTGACAGGTGCAGTGCGGTTATCCTGTTTCCCCCCACCCCACGCACCCACACCCCTAAGATAAGATAATGGGGCAAGTCATGTTACGGACTCGCCTACGCATGCGATGTCGCGGCACGCCGCGTCGTTGCCTGCTACGGCTCGTTCCTGGCTCGGCCTCGCCGAGATGGGGGAGGGGGGTCCCGACCCCCCACCCTCCCCCCTCCCCGACTCGGCCTCGCGCTAACGCGGTAGTGCGCTCGTTTGACAGGCGCAGTGCGGTTATTCTAATTCCCCCACCCCACACACCCACACCCCTAACATAGATAATGGGGCAATGTCCATACAAGGAAGATGTGTCAGTACAACTATGCCCCTCGGTACGGTTCGGTGTGGGGGCAAGTCATGCCATAGTACTATATTCAAAAAAACAAAAAAAAGAAAAAGAAAAAAATTGACAGCACAAGGACAAAAAAGTACCAGTCCAAGTTACTGGTGTAGTCAAGTACTAGATCCAAAAAAACAAAAAAAAATTGACCGCCCAAGGACAGGCGCAGCCCCTGACAAATGCTAGATACTTGAACTCCAGCCCGTGGGTGAATCCCTAGTAATCTGCACACCCGCAGGGCCTGCCGTCCAGGGCCCACAGGTCAAGAGAGAGAGAGAGCGAGTGTCGTGTATAAGCGCTCTGGTAAGTGTTCAGAGGAGTTCGACTAGTGAGCGTCGGCTGCGCTTATAAACAAGTGTAGAGCCCCCTCGACTAACGAGGTGGGACTAAACACATAGCTCATGCGCATGTCGTGCTGCACAGCCGCGCGAGAGAAGCTATCCGAGCCAAATACAACGACCCAGGCCGATGGCCCAACAAAGTACTTCGCCCCATTACAAAAATCCAGTAGATCACGCACGACAAAAAATAAAAAATAAAAATAATTTAAAAAATAAAACTCACAAGAAAATCAGTTAATAAACAAAAATATTGTGACAAAGTTCAAACACTTCTTAATGGTAAGAAGAAGAAAAATATAACACTATAAATAAAAATTTCACAAACGAATTTACAAAAAAGTTCAACTACTACAATTCATAAGGTTCAAGTGCAAATAAAAAGAAAGTACTATGCAGCGAAGATTTTTTTTATAAAATACCAAAACTATCATTATTCATCTATAAAAAGAAAAAAACATGCTCCAAAATTCATGTAAAAAAGTAAGAGAAAAATATTATACAACAAACAAATTTGATTGGTAATTGACAGCCTAAAATAGAGCAGTACTATCATTAACAGAATGTAAGTTCAGCAAACTCAATAACAAAAAGGGGTTCTAAAAAAATCATCAGCGTATAGCACCCGTCTCCTAGTTATGGACATGAAATATATACCAGCCAAAACAAAGGATGCCCATCAGTGCAACTATAGAAATTGTTCCATTACTAATATAAATAATGTATAAATAAAACACTTATAATTGAGCAAAACAATAGGAAAAACATTACATAACTAGTTCCATACCATTCTGATAAAACAATACAATTCAACCATCTCACATGCAAATGTTTTAAAAGAAAAAATAATGCAACATAATCAACCATACACAAATCTCAAAGCCAGCGTCATTTGCCACATTTAAACCTACATCACATAAATTCTGAACGTCAGAGAGTCGTTTTCTCTCAAGAACATAACCATAACCACATCACCATCCTCAAATCCAGACTCAGCCGCAAACTCCTTCCACCCAGTAGTTAGGTTGATGCAACCATCAAAGTCGATGTGGTAGGCAACATCCATCAACTGATACCCATTCTTGTCTGAAGTCTCCATCTTCAGAACACCGAAACTAGGAGCAACAATCCTGATCATGGGTGACATTTTCTGCAAATGGACATGGGAGTACAAAACAAAATGAACACCTGACATAACTGAAATTTTACACAGATATAGGAACGATTTGCATAACAAACTAAAATGGAAAAAATTTGAACCAAAAAAATAACACAAAACTAACTAGACATGTGAACTGACTAAACTGAAAAATATACATATCAATACACCTACAGTAAAAACATCTATTCAAAAATAGATCAGGGATTATACAAAAATGGTTTAAATACTGTTAAGTAATGAACAAATACACACATAAATCCCTGTTGTTAAAATCCAACAAAACCTAATTAAAAAAATATAGACAGGCTATTCATAAGACAAAACTACAGATCCAGTCCATGGGTTTCAAACAGAAACCAACAAGAAAGTAGAAAACAAAACAAATAGAAACACATACCCATGATTCCTTCAAGTCACCATCCGACAGGCGACAAACATAGGGTGTACGAAACCCATGGTTGCCGTACAACAAACAAGAAAGTTGCCCACGCCGCTGAGTCTGAGTGAGCTCCAAACCAGACTCGTACACACAGCCGTGAGCTATGCGCGCCATCTTTACCAAGCATCCGCATGAACAATCCTCCATCGAACACACAGGAACAGAGAAAAAGGCAACGAAGAGAAGAGAGAGGAACCTAGATCTGATTCTGGAAGAATGAATAAAAGGGAGGGGGAAGACTTGGCCACACACCACACATAGATGGATAACGTTTATACTCAGGGACACTCGCAGATTATAAAAATAATAAATAGGCAGATGGGCAGCCAGCTGGTAGGAAATAGTTATTACACAAGTCATCCAACATTTGACCGCAAATCAGTTCAACTTCAGAAAACCAAGCAGTTCAAAGGTGCACATGTCGAACATATGCAGACAAAACAACACATTCAAAGACAAAAACAAAGTTGAATTCATTTAGTCATTCTAACATCTGCTCCCTCACAACAAAAATCTTAAAAACATAATATTCACTACTTCAGTCATAACGATCAAAGAAACGACGCCATTTTGCCCTGGTAGATGGATGTGGAGCCGTGGCTGCTCTCGCCCTAGCCCAACTAATGATCTAAATATGGTTCCTTCCCCTGCCCTCTGCGAAAAGAAGCTCCAATTCATTGGAGTTGCAAGTATCCATCACCTCACGCGCAAGTCGTCTGTTGAACTCTGCCTCCAGTTCCTCCTCGGCAGCACGTCGCGCCATCTGCCTGTGCCTGCGCCTCCTCCTCCTCTGCTCCGCTACTGCAGCCCTCACATCTATGGCGTCCCCTCCTCCTATGTAACCTCTCCCAGCTCAGGATCCATCTCCCTTTTCTTTGGTTGCAGCTCGTAGAACGAAACTGACAGAGCGCTCGGCCTTTATAATCAAAGTGCAGAGCCATCGGTGCGGCTCCGATGTCAACACACAGTAACAAAACTTTGACACGGCAGCAGTCCAACTACACATACGGGCATCAATTCAAAACAACACTGAAAAACACGCAACTTAATTACAGAGTTTGACCAGATTACCCGAAATCGCAGCTTACAGTCAGCCGCCATACACAACCTCCGCCAACGACAAAACAACATGGGAATCCGGGGTAGAAACAACTCAAAAAAGCAAAATTGACAACGCAAATCTTTTCATATAGTCCTTATATCTCTCCCTGCAACACCAATTCGAAAGTAAAACAACAGAAAAAGAATAACATATTTCCATGGCGGGCGTGGGAAACGACCAAGAACACAAAAACTTGTAATCATAAATTACAGATGAAAAAAATCTCAAAAAACTATAACATACCGATAATTCTCACATCAAAAACGACAAACACGACGTAAATTGAGGCCCACGAACACCACAGTCAACACTGACACCCAAAATCACATCCGCCGCCAAAATGCCCATGCCGTCACCTCCGGTGACTACAGATCGCAAAACTTATCCAGCTGAGCGCGCAGACGTGCGGAACCCCTTACATGTCTCCTCTAGCAACGACTGGCCCGCAACATCGCGCCGGGGAACGACCGGAAGCTCCACGTTGCATCCATTGTTTCCGTCCGTCGTGCACGCAGGAAGATCAGTTCTTGTTGAAAAACACCTCAGTCCAAACTGTGAACCACGTCAGTTCAAAAAGGGTAACAGAATAATATTTTGTTACACGTAACAGAATAGCCTAGATGTGTGTGTGTGTATATATATATATATATATATATATATATATATATCTGTATGCCTCGATTGACCTCGCTCGTTCTCGAACAAAAATGATATATCACCATGTTTGAGCCCAATTCGACCTATTCACATTGTATACTCTCTCACACACATCGTCTATCTAGGTCACTCTCTCCAACCCGTCTCACTCTTTCGATCGCACGGCCCCTATGTGATCGGTTGACCTTGCTTCCTCCCACGCACAAAATATATCTACACGTCTGTGACTGGATCATCTCTCAAGCTCTATCTTACAACCCTCACCCTTACCAAAAGCTCAATCGGACAATATCTCTCCGGAGCATATATATTTGTTCAATGAATGTCGGACCACACTAACTTTGTCTCTCTATCTATATGTCTCTCGATTGACCTTGCTTTCTCACACCGTATCTTCCACGCGTTGAAGCTGCTAGCTCTCCATCCGTCGCAAAGCCGGAGCTATTTACATTGCGAGGGGCACTCCAACCTTGGATTAATTTGTGTAGGCATTTATTCTGGTCGGTTTAGATTATATTTTCGTAGCATTCGGCCCACAACTACTCCAAACATCATTGCAACCCACACAACTCCCCTAGTTGATTTCCCTCTATCTCGGTCATCCCTCTCTCACACGTCCTTTCTCGCCTTCAACGTCTCACCATGGCATTATTTAAAAAACTATGTTGTTCTCTTTAATTATTATAAATAAGCTACAAAACTACACACCGATAGTCCACTTGGAATGGAACAAATTTCGACCCACAAATTAAAGTGCTAGAAACTACACACCGAGGGGCCCACATGTCATGAAACAAATTTGGACCCATATACAAATTAAAAAATAAAGGACAAGGATCGAACATGCGACCGGGCCTTCAAGGCGCACGTCAATAGGCAACATACGTATAATAGCAATGTTTGTTGTATCCCCTTTGTTTAGATAATGTTTTTATATTACCACAACCTAATTAATGGATAACTTGTAATATTATTTTTAGTACTATTCGCCTTCACTTACTGGTGGGTTCCATGTGTGCTCTCTCTCTCCCCCCTCCCCTTCTGCGTTTAGACGCACGGGCAAACAGGAAGAACTCGCGGGCGATGTTGCCGTTGACCATATCTGGACGCGTTCACAAGTCACGGCACCAGTTTCACGTACTAGCAGCACTAGTCAGTGTGTACGTGCAATGCACATTAATTTGGAAGTATATTAAGTGCATGTGGATATTAACTACTAGGATATTATTTGCGTGTTGTCATGTGATTAGCACTATTTTTGGCATGAAATTAACTGCACGCTAAACCTGTTGAGCGCTCGACATTGAAGCAGTCTAGGTCGTTGGATGACAAGGAATACATGTGGCTTGATGACGTTTTATATTTAATTTGATATGGCTCTAGCAGAACATTCAATCGATCAAACCATACATTTCGTTCAGTCTGACTCTGACTTTAAATTATACGATGATCGATATAAAATAAACGGAAATGATAAACATTCAGATTTTAAGCATGGCAATCCGAACGCTTTTCATGGCAAATTTAGATTACGCGGCCGCGGCGGGGGCGTCTCGCGGTGGGAAGCGGCTCCTCTGTCGTGCTCTGTGTGTTGTCGGGCCAGTGACCAACGGCGACGGCGGCGTCTTGCGCCATTGTTGGCCTAGCTTCAAGGAAGGCCAAAATGTTCTGGACTTCGGAGCGAGTCAGCTGGAGGCAGGAGGCGACTGGCATTGGTGCAAGGAAGCGGTCGACGATGGCCATCCATGCTGCTGAGGGGGGCACTGGCACCCGCGCGGGGATAGGCACTGTCAACGGCGTGGCGGAGATATTCGTGTGCACGGGCACCGGCACGGGCGCGCGCGTCAGTGCACGCACAGGCGCATGCGCTCGCAGGTGCACGGGCACTGTCACAGGCGTGCGCGTCAGTGCACACGCAGGCGCATGCACTGGCAGGTGCACGGGCACGTGAAAGTCGGCGGGGACCTCGTGGAACCCCGTGGCATCAAGCTCGGCGACAATGTGTGGCTCCCAGCCCATCAATGCCACGGGGATGGGCGCTGGCGCAATCCAGGCGACAGGAGCCGGAACAAGAGTGGATACAGGTGCGGCGTCTTCTCGCAAGGGCAGTTCAAGCTCATCCCAAAGCGCCTTATGTTCTTGAGACTCCGGTTGGGTGTCTTACTCATGAAACTGGAACACTAAGGGCAGACCATCGTGATGCAGCATGGCATACATTTATGTCAGGCTAGTTGGAGGTAGACGACAGGAGAATCGGAGAGGAAGAGAGAGGATTGAAGCGATACCAGGTAGTGCGGGGTTGATTTTAAACTGCGGCGCTAGCGACATTAAAAGTGGGAGCAGTTGGGACGACGGTGGGTGGCGGAGCCTGGTCAAAGGGCTCGCCTCCCGGTGAGTCTGCACAGCGGTCTGCTCGCACGCCTCCCTGATAGCCGGCGCAGCGGTCTGCTCGCACGCCTCCCATCGACTCACACGCTTGCTGGGACGGCACCTGCCGATGAGAAGCGTGCACTCGTGGCGGCACGTAAACACCCACGGTGTCAATAGTGAAAGCGTTCGCCTTAACGTGACAGGTCTTTGTTCCAAAATACCTTGGCTCTTCATTTGTGCAACTTGTCATAAGTAGCTTGTCTCGAATTGAAGAAAAAACTTCCAAACTAATATTTGTGCCATATCACGTGACCATGCTCAGTTTCTAGAATTTATGCTCACTTTTGGATTTTGTGAAATTTAAGATCCAGGATTCAAAACAATATCATAACCTGCATCATGCAATAAATTTTCAAGCCGTACATCTGTCCTGTTGTATTTCTTAAGAATGGATTTGGTCACATTTTGCTTAGTTAAACCTCCTTTCCAGTTTATAGGGCTCAATTCAAAAATCTCACCAACCAAGGTAGATGGTGAGTGGTGGAACAATTGTTGTAGTTTGCAAAACCACTCAATTAATGCGCTTGTTTTCCTCAAAAATTGTGTTTACGAATGCATTGATTGTAATGCATGCATGCATAAAGTACATGCATTGGTCAATTTTCTCTTAATTCTTGCATGTAATGATTTATTGCACCTTGAAATCTGAACATGTGATGGGGAACAACCAAATTGAGACTTATAAAATGGGAAAACTAAAATTTTGAGATAAGCCCTCTAAACCATAAAAGGATAATCCCTGCATACCAGTGCATTGCCTGATATATATTAACTCAAGTACTAGGAACGAACAAACAGGCTCAATTCTGTGCTCATCCTGGTGTAGTAGTAGTATTACTAGGCAATGCAGTTGACGGGTGACCTTGACGAGCGGCGACCGAGGGAATTGAACCGTGCTCGGAATGGTAGGTAACGTTGTCTAGTTACTAAAGCATACCTCCGTTGTTCATCGGTAGTCATTATGGACCGGGGACATGAGGGGAATTTCCTAGGGATGGAATTCTGGCCACCAGATATTTTGACTTGAAACGCTGAGGCTCGACTAGTTGGGGTTGCCTAATGTGCATACCACACACGCAACCGAAGGACACGAGCCTGTTTTTTAGGATCAAAACGAGCAAAGGTCTGGCTGGTACGCCGTTGGGTCCTACCATTCGAGAATACGAAAGGAACCTTTTAAATTGTTGAACGAATATATGTGTATTACAATACCCGTATTTTCCTTGCAAATACTAATCTCAACGTGGTAATTTATTTATGACGAGTTGTTGAATTAGAGTGAGTTTGTGATATAGTGATCTCAACGTGGATTTCACATTTCATGGTATCCCTAGTAAGTTTTCCAATGCAAATTCAAATTTAAAAGATGAACAATATGGAGGTGAGAAAACTTTGTATGTATCAAGCATATGACCACACACACACACACACGCACACGCATAGAGACACACACGCACGAACACAACAACAATGCAATAAGTATAGTGCATCTATTTTTCCAACCCATGCATGTATGACACGAATTCATAAATACTCCTTCTATTCCTAAATATTAGTCTTTTAGAGAGTTCAACAAGTGACTACATACGGAGAAAAATGAGTGAATCTAGACTCTAAAATATGTCTATATACATCCGTATGTGCCAGTCCATTTGAAGCCTCTAAAAAGACTAATATTAGGAACGAAGGGAGTAAAGTGTAAGACATCCATGGTCCTCAGTTCAATATTTAAAATGAACATGAAACTGAAACATGAATATTAAGTCTAGTACTACAGTACATGCAAATGTTGTGTTTAGGCGGAGCTATGATTGTCGGGGGTCAACCCCTCGACCTTAGATAAAATTGTGGAGCTCTGTTTAGGATTGTTTAGATTATATTTGTCTACACCCTCCCAACCACTGATTGGTTGTGCACGCCCCACCCCTCCTCCCCGGGTGAATATCATGTGCCCCCATACCTTAGATGCTATATGCCGATATGAGTTGCTTGGAGCTTGTAGATCTAAGATATGGCAGCTCACATGATGGGTCTTAATTTTTTTGCAGCAACCCTTGATGAGTTTGAGAATTGCACACAATTTGTACAAAAACTACTTAGATGCCCTTTGATCCCATATCCAACGACCTCGAAGCTTGTATCACCGTAGCATCTAAGATGAAGGAGGACATCATATTCTCCTGTATGTAAGAATATCATGTGCTACCACACCTTAGATGCTTTGGTGATACAAGCTCTTCGGAGGCGTTGGATTTGTGACCCATCACCTCCTCGGTGGTTCGAATGGTTTTTTGCAGAAAAGCCCCAAAAGAGTTCGGCCACTGCTTACCAGCACAAAGACTGCTCAGATGCCATTGGATCTCAGATCAAACGACCTCCAAGCTCATATCACCATAACATCCAAGCCGTGATAGAACCTTATGTTTTCTTGCACGGGAGAGTATGAGGTGCTCCCGCACCGTAGATTCTATGGTGATACGAGTTCACTGAGATCTAACAGCCCACGGTAGGAGGTTTGAATGTTTTTGCAATATACGGCTGATAGAGTTTGGGAAATGCGCAGAAAGTACAAGTACTATGCATGTGCCATCTGGTCACTGATCATACGACCTAGATGCTCATATCACCGTAGCGGGGAATTAAGCTGTGGGGAGCACCTAATATGAGCACCGGGGAGCCATTGGATCGAAGATGCAGCGACACACACGAGGCCTGAATGTTTTATTTGCAAAAAAACCTTTGGAGAGTTTGGAAATTGCGCATAATCACAAAGACTACTCCCAAGCCATTGGATCTCACTTCCAATGGTGTAAAAACTCGTATAACCATAGTATCTAAGCTGCGGGGTGGATGTGATATTCTATGCCGCTATCATTCTTGTTTGTAAACTTGCAAAATACGTGTAACTCGTGTCGTTACTTGTATAACCGTGCAAAGTGTTTGTTCAAAAAAACCATCCTACACTGAAATATCGGAACAACACACGGGGGTCCCACTTGTCATTAATCAAATTTGGACCTAAAACTAACAAATCTGAAAGACGAGATTCGAACTGGCAACCTGGACTACAAAGCGTAAGTCGATAGCCTGAAAAAACGAACGGTTGTTGGCTTTGTCCCATAACTTGATTTTATATAGTACTTGCGTTGAGTAGAGTAGAGGGAGTGCCTCGTCAACACGTGCATGACCGTTGTCTCACTTACTGGTGGGTCCCAGGTCTGCGATCTCAATCTCTCTTCTCTCCATCTTCTAACCTTTGCACGGGCACACATGAAGAGCGGTGCTAGCTTGCCGTGGTGTTATTACAAATAAAAAAAGCTTGGAAAATAGAAGAATCGCCTAGAACAAGAGATGTTGTGGCTGGTCGAGACGGAGCTAACCGTGCCACATTTGCATGATGAAGCTGTGTGGCTAGTGGGGTGTTTTCGACCGACTAGCTGGGTCCCGAGGTCGAACCATAGGTACTACGTCTGATACAGTATATTTTTACACGCACATTTTTCCTCCGTGCCGAGACGTGGCACACCCTACCGCGCGGTTTCCGGGTCCTCCGGGTGGTGCACGCATATATTCTTCCTGATGTGGGACGCCCTACCACGCGTTTTCTGGGTCCTCCTCGGTCGTAGCGCTGAAGCAAGTAAAGGAGTCATCAAATCACGAAAGACCACCTTTCTCGCCGAGTACATCAGTGAAGCATGGTGGCTAGCTAGTTGGTCTAGTTCGACCGATTAGTTAGGCCGCCGCCACATTTGTTTTTTCACCCCTTTTTTTATCTACTTGCCGGCAAGTAAATTTAAATATCCACCGTGGCGTTGCTCTGGTGTTTGGGTGCGGCAGGATTTTTAATTTTTTGATTGACAGGAGCAGGCGCGGCAAGAATTTTAATTTTTTGATTGACGGGAGCAGGCGCGGCAGCAATTAGTCACGATGACTCCGCCTGTAAAAACCCACTGCTCCCTGATGTGAGAAGTCGTCGACTGGTGTTTTACCGTGGTGAAAACCAAAAGATTCCCCGCTCCTCGGCTGGCTCTCTCCGCCTTCCCGTAGATTGCATTGCCTTTCAGCCATTTTGCCCCCTTTGCTTCCTCTCCCCATTGCTTCTACCTGGTGCCATGGCGACGCAGGAGATCACAGAGTCCGAGGTGAGGCGCCTGACACAGGAGCTCCATGCCAAGGATGCGGAGCTCAGGGACAAGGACGTGGAGCTCCGTGAGCTCAAGGAGGAGAGGAGTGCCATGCTCCTCCATTATGTGCGGGAGTTCAGGGAGCTTCAAAAGCCGCAGGCGTCCACCACAAAGATGCTCGAGGCATCGGCGGTGTTGCTGCAGAAAGCGGGAGATACAATAGGCTGTCAGGGGAGCCGGCTGGAGCGTGAGCAGGCCGATCGTGACGAGGTCCAGGATCGCCTCAGCCACTTGGTGAACCAAGTGACACGCACGTGTTGCAGCTGCGTGATGCCTACCGTTGTGCCAGCACGACGATGCCGACCGTCGGGCTAAACCCGTTCGACCACCCGGTCGACTTCAAGGAGCTGCGGCTTCCTGGCCTAGTCTCCTTCTTCACATATATCTCCGAGGAGCTAAGCCATCTCCACGCGATGGTGGGGGCTGAGCTGGACAAGGAGGGGTTGCGGGCTGCCGTCGCCGTTGCCGGGCGAATCCTTTCAGAGCTCCGTCACCGGAATCCATTCGTGCCATTGGACGCCGTCTTTGACGAGCTTGCTCCCGTCGACCGGGAGCAGGCTCTGCGGGCGGTTGCACCCTGCATCACCAACGTCCTACGCCTCGAGAAGCAGAGGGACTTCGGTAGTGTTTAGGCGCCCTCTGCATGGGCATGTCCATGTCTCAGTGCACCATGACCGTTAGATCAAACTCAGACGGTGCAGATCAGTCACTGTGGCACAAAGCGTGTGGGTGTGTTTGGTTGCATTCTCATCTGAATATAGTTGTTTCCTCTTCGTGTATTTTTGTCAACCTACTAGTGTGGACTCATGCACCCTTCATGGTTCATGCACTCTGCCAGACACCCAAAAGTGGGTCAAGAAGGGAACTTTTGCTCCCATCCCGTGCACCCTTCATACACCCTGTCTAACACTATAGGATTTGCTTCATATGGTTCATGCTTCGTGGAGTACTGTAGCACCGTACTCTCTGTGCACTGTGGACCTACTTCTGTTAACATTGATCTCACCGTTCATTCTCGACCGGACAGTCGAAAAAGCGGTACTATGTTACATATAGGAGTAGCTGACATGCGCACAACATCATTTGTTATCATCATATCTTACTACACTAGCAATAAGATTGTGTAGTACTGACGTATGAACCACTGCACATGCCTAGTAGTAGGAGCACTGTGTATGTTCAAGTGGCTGTCGTGTTTCGCACTCCTCCGTCATAAGAGTGGAAACGCTTGCTGTATCATTTTTTTCTTCAGAATGAAAAACAGTGGACACGCTCTACCGTGCGGATCCTCCTCCAGCCATGCACTAAATTACTCACTTTCACCGACGTGTGGGACAGCCAGCACCTAGGTCCACCAGCCATGCACTAAATTACTCTGTAGTAGAGTGACGATAGACTACCCCGATCGAACCGCCACAGTAATGCCCAATGAGCCGTCAAATCACAAAACCTCCTCCTTTCCAGCAGTAAGTTGGATGGACAAAGCAAGCATCATTTCACTCTTCTCTCTCAGCTTCCTCTCTTGAAGAAAAACCCCACTCGCTTCGCTTCTCCCTCATCCCATTCCTCCTTTCACTCTTCTCTCTCAGCTTCCTCTCTTGGATGGACGCCGGAGCACCAGCCGACGTGATGTCTATGGCTCTGGCCAAAACCGTCGAGGCTCATGGTAGGAAGAAGCGCAAGCACCCTGCCCAGACTACCACAGACAAGCTCAAAGCCATCGCCTTGTCCAAGCCCCCCTCTCCGGGATCCCTCATTAAGCAAGTCCAGGTAATGTCTCTTGTTGACGATCTTTTTCTCGATCTTGATCATGTTTTTTCATCTAACACGCAGTACTAGTACTGGTAGTACAGTACAACTTTCTGGGTGATCTTGCATGTGATTTTAGTGTGCCAAATGACGGTTCTAAATTCCTCTTTTGACCAAAACATGCGAGAGGTTGACACTGATTTCTTATAGATTACTTTCAACTACTCCATCTGTCCCAAATTTCTTGTCTTAGATTTGTTTAGATATGGATGTATCTAATACTAAAATGTGACTTGATACATCCGTATCTATACAAATCTAAGATAAGAATTTTGGGACGGAGGGAGTAATTTATGAACATCAATGCTACCTTTTAAGAGGGTATATTTGCCTCAGTAACTTGTGTTATGGATATTGCATGTAATCCCTCTGCTCTCATGCCTTTGAAGACATGTTCTAGTGTCTTTGTTCACTCATTTTTGTGCGTATATGTAGTCATATATGGAGTGTAATATCAAAAATCATCTTATATTTCTGAATGGAGGTAGTAATAAAATATGGTTTCTGTTTGAATTAGAACCAGGTCCGCGGTGGAGATGAAGTTCTCAAAGTCATGTCGTGTGAACTGGAAGACCTGATGATGAGTTCTGCTGCTGAACTATCCAGCTGTTGTGTCCTTGTCGCCACATGTCCTGAACTAGTGTTTTCATGTAGCATTGTTGTCAGGCGTGTTCTCGAGGTTGTACTTGACCACAACAATTTCCTGGCTGTGCCTTCGATTACGAAGGGTGTGGTTCTTGTAAAGCTTACCAACAAATCTGATGCGGCCTGTCTTCATCATCATGTTTATGAGTGGAAAGACCACTCTGTTAGGTTCTCCAAGGTTAACAAGATGGTGATGCTGCATGTAGACATCTCACACGAAGTCCATGGCCTAGTCAGTTATGCGGGGTTCATCCCGTAGGTCGGTGGCAAGAAATAGTTTGTAGAGTTTAGTTAGTGCAACTTTGCTTGTCTGTAGTAAGTACTATTGTTCAATACTTGATTTGTGTTTGTGAACCCTGTATTGTTTATTAGTACTGCCGCTTTTGGTGTGTGGTCAGTCCTGAGAACGGTCTATGTTAATGTCTGTCCACTCAATTTAGTCTGTACATTTTGAAGTATCCAGATTATATTTTTTGTGAGGACGGTTTATCAATTATGGTTATACTCCAATATCTGTATGCATTGCAGGGTTTATCGCACCCACCAGGATTTCCAGTCCCATGGATGTTCGGTCCATACGATTTGTCACGACCTTTGGACTGTCCTTCTTGTGGGAGTAGGCAGGGCCCCTGCATGCCACGCGTAGTTGGACGATCAATCTTCTGTTTAGTACTTCAACATAGTGATTTCCTGGTAAGGATTCACTCGTGTCACATCAAGTAAATCTTATTGATTTACTGTCTAAATCTTATTGATTTAGTGTCATGTTTTCTTCCTTTTCTTGCAATTTTACGATGCAGGTTTTGCCATGTGACATTCATCACAAAATAAACCGTTTGGTTTGCTCTACGATGGCTATTTTTGCAGGTTTCACTTCTTATGTCGTGTCAGTAATGAAGGCACTATCCATCACTTATATTACTGGAAAAAATTCGATCAGTCTGTTGTCTGAGTACAAGTTGAATCCCCATGATGAACTGCAGTTTGGTTTAACAAAAATGCCACAATTAGTCCTTCTCGCGTTTAAAAGAAATGAAGAAAAAATGGATCACGGTCACGGATCCTAGTCAAGTTAGAAAGCTGATCATAGCAGACCAGACACGCTCATCGCTGTCTCGCACAGATCGAGCACCGGAAGTTGCTCTAGCACTGACAGCGGCAGCAGCTCAGTCCGATCCAGCTGAGGATTGGGCACCGACCGCGTCAGCGGATCAGTCTGATCTACCGTAGGATCGGGCATCGACACCGGCACCAGCTCTACAAGGAGCACCATCTCCGGCAGCAGCAGCGGCTTCGGCAGCTGCACCAACACTTGCACCTGCATTTGGTCTGGCCCGTGCAGTTTCACCGGCAACAGACTGGGCTGCAGTTCGCACTTCATATACCAAAGTCCTTACAAAAACCGACATGTCCACCTTCTTGGTAAGCATTTGCTGCCCAAGTGCTTCGTTCTTTTTTCTTTCCATGTTGTTTCACATGATTCACTGCGTTGATCTAACTGTTTGGGTATGTCTTCTTGGTTGCAAACAGAGAATTCCTAGAGCAACGAGAGAGTCGTTCAACAATCTGGGCGACCGCAGCCAAGTTTCTCTTACCATGCGCAGCCTTGGTGTGAATGAACCTTCTCAATATACTATAAGTACAAAGGATGGTCGCATGATGATTGATGCTAAAGGATGGTCAAGGTTCAAATCTAAATCATATCTTGTGGTAGGGGATGATGTCAAAATCGAACTTTCTCGGCAAGGAGAGCTGGTCCAAATCAACTTTGAAATTCTTCAATAGCAGCACGCAACTGTCGAACTGATCTATCCTCCGAGAGATTTTGATGTAATAATCTGGCATGGTGAAACAAGTGTCCTGTGTGTATAAGTAGGACGACAGTATTATTTATCACATGGTATATCGTTGATAGAATTGCAACTCTGATTGCTGGTTAGGAACTGTCGTTCGATTTCATTCCAACAGCTGCAGTGCTTTATTCAATTTTGTGTATTCGCCTTGCGACAGCATCTAAAACCAGCGCAGTACCGATCGCTAGCAATATGAAAAGCGCTGAGGTAGAACACATGGGCCCCCAAACATGCAGGGTCGGCCTGTGGCCCAAAGTCCAGAACCATGAGCCTATCTGAGTATTATATTCTCAGCTGAACCCCCATAAAATAAGCTGAACCCCGGTAATGCCCGTGCGTTGCAGAGGGAGTATATTTCTCGGCAAGGTGAGCCTATGATATAAAAGATTTATATATTTGTTTACAGAGGGAGTATCTCTCTGTCAAAAAATATATTTATGTGCAACTAGTTACTCCTGTCTTTCTACTTCCTTTCGCTGATACGTGGGGCAACCGGCAACGGGGTCCACGTGCCATATGCATAAATTAGAGTACACAACTTCACGGTAGACACACCCCGGTCGTAGCGCCGCAGTAATGCCCAATGAGCCGTCAAATCACAACCCCCCCCCCCATTCCTGCTTTAGCAGTAAGCTGGACGGACGAAGCGGCAATATTTCACTAGGCCTGAATCCCCTTCTCCCTCGTCTGCTTGTTCAGAGAAAACCCCCGCTCAGTGATTGCATAGGGTTTTCTCATGGAGAACCAGGTACGAATTCTTCATCCATCCCCGATAAATCCAAGTCCCTTGATCGCAGGTAATCTTAGCATGGCAGCCGCTGCCGTTGATGCATTTTTCTTTGTACTGAATCTAGTGTGTTTTAGTTGCAGTGCCCAAAGTGCGAGTACCCTACAGATTTCTGCGCCTTCGGTGAGACGCCACACTTGTTCCTTCTCATCCTACCACAGCATTTTGAAACACGCACAGTATGTTCCTAGAATCATCTTCTCTATCCGGGAGGGTGGGTTTTTAATAACATGCTGTGTTCTCATATTATTTTTCGTGCAGTGTATTATTTGCTCTGCCAGAACACATGTACTCAAGATGCTCGGCCTTGCCATAACTGAATACACTAGTTTAATGGTCACTGTCGGTGTCAAAACCGGCGGATCTCGGGTAGGGGGTCCCGAACTGTGCGTCTAAGGCAGATGGTAACAGGAGACAGGGGACACGATGTTTACCGAGGTTCGGGCCCTCTCTATGGAGGTAATACCCTACTTCCTGCTTGATTGATCTTGATGATATGAGTATTACAAGAGTTGATCTACCACGAGATCAGAGAGGCTAAACCCTAGAAGCTAGCCTATGGTATGATTGTCGTATATATCTCTATCGACTAGCCTGGCCTCGGTTTATATAATGCACCAGAGGCCTAGGATAACAAGAGTCCTAGCCGAATACGCCGGTGGGGGAGGAGTCCTTGTCTTGATCGCCAAGTCTTGTGGAATCTTCCTTGTATGCGGCAGCTGTCCGGACTGGCCCATGAATATACGGCCATGGGGGTCCTCGGCCCAATCTAATAGATTGGGAGATGACGCGTTGAGTACCACCTAGTCTGGGACACCGTGAGTAGCCCCCTGAACCGGTCTTCAAATTAGGGATGCTCCTCGATTCTTCCGAACTGTTCTTCATCTTCGGTTGTCGGTCTTGAAAATTGGTTCAACAAATCTTCTCATCTTCGATCTTGAGGATCGCCGAAAGGCATTTGACGAGTTTACACGTCGGGTATCTGAGGAGCCCCTTTAAGTTTCCGGCCTTTATCAATGCCTTGTTATTTTTATGCCACACCTTGGGTTCGAAGTTGTTCCCGGGCGGCAGTGTCCTCTTGCGTCCGAGCTCCAACGCCGGATTGCATTCGAGGTATCTTTTGCAGCCAAGCACCAACGCCGGACTGCTTCCGAGCTCCAACACCGGAATGTATCCAAGCTCTAACGCCGGACTGTTTCCAAGCTCCTACGCCGGACAGTATCCGAGCTCCAACGCCGGACTATATCCGAGATGTCATAGATCATCTGGGTTCAAAAAAGTTGAAGGAGTTTAGCCGAGCTTAATGATGGGAATGCCCTTTAGGGAGCCAGCCACTTGCTTCCGAGCTATATGCCGAACTGCTTCCGAGGTGGTTAAGCACCTCGGTCATGGGCTGATTTTTGGTCAATGTTTTTTATTGATCCAATTTATTCTCTGACGAGATACATAGCCAGTAGCCCTCAAGGTGTGTATCGGTCTAAAACCCGAGATGCACCAGAAGGATGACATAAGACCGCTGATCCCAGTAACTGCTGAGACTCAGGTTGATTTGCAAAATCGGCCTAAGGATCAAGTCCTAGCTCGGAAGAATACTTTGGGACACAAAAGGCGGCGTGCTCAGTCATCATGACTCAGGTTGGGTGCAGCCGACCAACCTGAGGATCAAAATCTCCTCGGAAACTGTATTGCAAATTTTTTGTATGGAACAGGCAATGCAGTAGCCCCCGAGACACTGGTCGGGTGGCAACACCAGATCAGGGGATTGATGTGCCCCTTTAATATTTGTGAATAATAAGCCCGAAGCCCAGTAGTCCCCGAGCCTTAATGCGGGCACGGGTGGCCAAATTAAGGATTGATATCCATAGTAAAATCAAAAATTATGTGTAATGACTCTATGTATCCAAGTACTTTACATCATTAATGCTCGGATCCGCATTGTACAAAACTTTGTTGACCGACCATCAGATTCCACCTCGTCGGCCAATAGCCGAGGAGTGTTTGTCCTACTTTATAAAGCCTTTATGAGGGCAAAGATTTACAACAAACAAGGAAATCTGGCCATATGGTTTTATAAACAAAGGTACGCAGAGAGATATGTTATATTACTGTTTAACAGAAGAAATGTCTTCCAAAGAAAATAGTCCCGCTATCGGTTCCTTTCTTTGGGTTGTCATGCTAAGCATGATCATGAAACCTCAGCTCCAATGTAAGAGCAAAATATCGAGGATTTAGTTTGGGAGGCCAGTTAATAGCCCCCGGTAGTGTTCGGCGACAGTCGAGATCAAGCCATAAACACTTCGGCCATTCTTATGAATGGCCCGTCGTTTAACATCGTCATTGGATTGCTGACCAGTTTACGCTTATTGTGACAGTCAGTTTTCGGCTTTCTCCACTGAGGTGCTTAACCATGTGAGCTGGAAGCACAATCGCAGTGGTTCTCCCTTTGCACACCTAGCCGAACAAAGCGGAACGTAGGAGGCAAGCGCAGGAGCCAGGCAACCCAACTATTGACCGAAGACACAATTCGAAACCGATGCATATATAGAAATATCCGAGAATGTTTTTGCTGAATCTCTAAAGGTGTCCGGCGTTGCACTACGAGACTTGTGCTGAAAACACACAATAGTTTAAAAGTGCCATGGGCTCGAAAAGCCAAAAAACTTATTCAAAAGGTTAATGTCTGAACTAGATCAAGTGTTCGGTGCCAATCCAAAAATTGGACTTTAGAAAAAAAGGTGCTTCTGCCGTGCTTTAACATGACACATCCTATCTCAAAACTTCAAGCGGGTCAGCCTACGGCTTCAACCTCCTATCCCGAAGGAGGAGTACTTCTTACTAGGCCAGTTTAGCAAACTAAACTCTAGCAGTTTTGAGAGAGAAATTAGGCTCCCTGGCTAGTGACCGCACACTTGTGTCGAAAAAAGGAGTGATAAATAATAATAAAAACTTTGCAAGACTAAGAAGAAAAACACTTATTATAAAACGGCTCAAATAAACATAAGAGCCCCCAAGTGACTTGGGTAAAAGAATGATTGTATGTACCGAAGTACTTGTATCATATCTATGTTCAACCGAACATTAAACGCGTCTTAACCGACCATCGGCTTCTCCCTCTTCGGTCAAGGACCGAAAAGTGTTATGTACTCCATCTGTCGAGAATATCGACGGTGTTTCCAATAACAAGGCAATCAGGCCATAAGGCTGTAACAGACAAAGCACGCTCAAGGAACTTATGCTATATTACTGCAAAGTGTAAGAAGCATCTTCGAATAAAATAGTACCCCCACCGATACCTTTCTTTGGTGCTCATTGTTATTATGAGACTTGTGTAATAGATTTTTTGTACTCATGAGTTCCGTTGTGTGCCGACCATCATTGAAAACTATAAGAGCGCTAGCTTTCGGCTTCACCCAGTCTGAGGTCCGGCTCAGATGACCCGATCGTGACAATTGCAGAGGTGCTCCCTTTACTCCCTAGCTGAACAATCGGGAACGTAGGGGTAAACACAGGAGCGAGGCAACCCAGCTTGCAAATCGCTTAAGTCAATATGGTGCATATTGTGGCGTAATACACGAACAAGGAACGAAGCCGTACAAGTATAATCATATGCAAGAGGAAAAAGCTTCATCAAGGAAGCCCCCAAGTAAACGGGGTATTTGAATTTGCGCGTCACAAACAAAGTTTGGACAAGGAAATTTTTACAAGCAACTTTTTTCCAAAAAAGTATAATGCTTGGTCGAGCCGAACACAAGTTAAAAACTTAAAACTTTGAGCATGAAGGAAACTTAGCTGGTTAATGTGTTCGGTATTGATGACGCGGTTTGAGCTTGATTCGGGACAAGGTTCCGTCCCCCAAGCCAGTCCCGAGGTGGCGGAGCAAAGAGCTCGGCACTCCGAAGTAGTGACATAGCACGGTCAATGCAGGACGGCAGGGTGATGCCGAAGTCCCCGGCATGGGGTAATGAAGTGTTGACAAAGCCCCCCGTCCAGCCGAGGTGACGCCAAAGGATATAGTCCGGCTGGATCATTTTCCTGTGCACAAAAAATAGTGCAAACCAGAGATAATAGTAATAATAATAAAAAAAATCGTTGCATAACAAATAATTTATGCATAGTGAGTAATAAAAGAAATATGGCCTGGCGCTGAAATCAATGTCGATGCAGGGCGGCGGCGTGATGCGGTAAAGGCATGGCAAGGCCTGAATTCACAGTTCGGTTCGAGTTCCGGATGCGGCGTTCGCCGAACTATGTACGGAAACTGACTGAACCACCATGCGACCGCCGTTAATGCGGCCACCATTTGATAGATCTGCGTACATATGATGGACAAACCAGAGTAATAATTCGTTGGAAAAAATTAACCCAAACAAGCAAAAAATACTAGGATTAATAGCACCTTGCTTATATGTTGTAGCAATCCGAAGAAAGGTGATTCCCAAAATTGGGACTCGATCCGCACACCTATCGCCTGATGGGCGATAAAGCAACGGCATGACGATGCTGGCAAAGGTTGGCTTGCCGAGGCAAAGCCCTCGGTCCAGCTAACGTAATGAAGCTGGTCGGCTGGTGACGCCGAATTCTCTGAAGTAAGTTAATGAAGAGATGGAGAAGTCCTTGGTTTAGCCGAGGTGACGGAGATGTTGGTGACGATTTATCCTTCGCGATGCTGAACTATTGTTCGGCTGGCCGAGATGATGATCCGAAGAAATTGAGCTCGGCTCAACAGAGCGACGATGTGTCCACTCCAGGTCGGCCGCCGTGGAGTGATGTTGTCGAGCTGGTTTGACACCGGCGCGATGGTGAAGTTCGTATTGTAAGAATACTTTTAACAATAGTGGGATGTGTTTGGGAATAAAACACAATACCCCATAAGAAAACGTCCTTCAAAAAGGATCTCCGAAATCCCGTTCGTAAAGAAGATGAACTTGGGTCGGATTCGTTATCGCGCAGAAAACAGATCCGAAAAGTGATGCACTAATCGGAAGGTTCCCGGAGTTCGGACGGTCGGATCGAGTTGAATGTTTGGCAGGTGGTAGATATGGGAATTCTGCAGCGGATCAACGGTTGGATCTTCCAAAGGACGTCCGAGTTAGATGCTGGACACCCCGCTCCAAACTCGTCCAGATTCTCATCCAGATTCAACACGACTCCGGTATATCGGAGATTGCCGGAGATTCCTCCATCGGAACTCGACGAAATTTTCCAGGGTTGTTGTAGATTCAATTCCGCACTATTCCACCGAAGCAATCATCGAACCGACGCTCGAGGAGGTGGTGACGGTGGACACAAGTTCGCTGTCCAGAAAAACAGCACGGTCGCATAAGGGCAATGTTGATGTCGAGCCCCCGGGCTCCCTGGATGATTCCTCCATGATCTTGATAGAGATCGGAGTTGATGTTGATGAAGGCCCTCATCCGAACATGACGGTCGGAGGCAGGGCGTAGTCCTTGGTCGAACCAAGGTGACCAGTCGAGCTGGTGACGAAGATGCCAAAGTCGCAGTTGATCTGCAGGCGAACCATCGACCCTTTGTCGAACACACAACGGAACTCTCAATGAAAGCACCAATGTCGGTGTCAAAACCGGCGGATCTCGGGTAGGGGGTTCCGAACTGTGCATCTAAGGCAGATGGTAACAGGAGACAGGGGACACGATGTTTACCCAGGTTCGGGCCCTCTCTATGGAGGTAATACCCTACTTCCTGCTTGATTGATCTTGATGATATGAGTATTACAAGAGTTGATCTACCACGACATCAGAGAGGCTAAACCCTAGAAGCTAGCCTATGGTATGATTGTCGTATATATCTCTATCGACTAGCCTGGCCTTGGTTTATATAATGCACCAGAGGCCTAGGATAACAAGAGTCCTAGCCGAATACGCCGGTGGGGGAGGAGTCCTTGTCTTGATCGTCAAGTCTTGTGGAATCTTTCTTGTATGCGGCAGTTGTCCGGACTGGCCCATGAATATACGGCCATGGGGGTCCTCGGCCCAATCTAACAGATTGGGAGATGACGCGTTGAGTACCACCTAGTCCGGGACACCGTTAGTAGCCCCCTGAACCGGTCTTCAAATTAGGGACGCTCCTTGATTCTTCCGAACTGTTCTTCATCTTCGGTTGTCGGTCTTGAAAATTGGTTCAACAAATCTTCTCATCTTCGATCTTGAGCATCGCCGAAATGCATTTGACGAGTTTACACGTCGGGTATCCGAGGAGCCCCTTTAAGTTTCCGGCCTTTATCAATGCCTTGTTATTTTTATGCCTCACCTCGGGTTCGAAGTTGTTCCCGGGCGGCAGTGTCCTCTTGTGTCCGAGCTCCAACGCCGGATTGCATTCAAGGTATCTTTTGCAGCCAAGCACCAACGTCGGACTGCTTCCGAGCTCCAACACCGGAATGTATCCAAGCTCTAACGCCGGACTATTTCCAAGCTCCTACGCCGGACAGTATCCGAGCTCCAACGCTGGACTATATCCGAGATGTCATAGATCATCTGGGTTCAAAAAAGTTAAAGGAGTTTGGCCGAGCTTAATGACGGGAATGCCCTTTAGGGAGCCAGCCACTTGCTTCCAAGCTATATGCCCAACTGCTTCCGAGGTGGTTAAGCACCTCGGTCATGGGCTGATTTTCGGTCAATGTTTTTTATTGATCCAATTTATTCTCTGACGAGATACATAGCCAGTAGCCCTCAAGGTGTGTATCAGTCTAAAACCCGAGATGCACCAGAAGGATGACATAAGACCGCTGATCCCAGTAACTGCTGAGACACAGGTTGATTTGCAAAATCGGCCTGAGGATCAAGTCCTAGCTCGGCAGAATACTTTGGGACACAAAAAGCGGCGTGCTCAGTCATCGAGACTTAGGTTGGGTGCAGCCGACCAACCTGAGGATCAAAATCTCCTCGGAAACTGTATTGCAAATTTTTTGCATGGAACAGGCAATGCAGTAGCCCCCGAGACACTGGTCGGGTGGCAACACCAGATCAGGGGATTGATGTGCCCCTTTAATATTTGTGAATAATAAGCCCGAAGCCCAGTAGCCCTCGAGCCTTAATGCGGGCACGGGTGGCCGAATTAAGGATTGATATCCATAGTAAAATCAAAAATTATGTGTAATGACTCTATGTATCCAAGTACTTTACATCATTAATGCTCGAATCCGCATTGTACAAAACTTTGTTGACCGACCATCAGCTTCCACCTCCTCGGCCAATAGCCGAGGAGTGTTTGTCCTACTTTATAAAGCCTTTATGAGGGCAAAGATTTACAACAAACAACGAAATCTGGCCATACGGTTTTATAAACAAAGGTACGCAGAGGGATATGTTATATTACTATTTAACAGAAGAAATGTCTTCCAAAGAAAATAGTCCCACTATCGGTTCCTTTCTTTGGGTTGTCATCCTAAGCATGATCATGAAACCTCAGCTCCAATGTAAGAGCAAAATATCGAGGATTTAGTTTGGGAGGCCAGTTAATAGCCCCCGGTAGTGTTCGGCGACAGTTGAGGTCAAGCCGTAAACACTTCGGCCATTGCTATGAATGGCCCGTCGTTTAACACCGTCATCGGATTGCTGACCAGTTTACACTTATTGTGACAGTCAGTTTTCGGCTTTCTCCACTGAGGTGCTTAACCATGTGAGCTGGAAGCACAATCGCAGTGGTTCTCCCTTTGCACACCTAGCCGAACAAAGCGGAACGTAGGAGGAAAGCGCAGGAGCCAGGCAACCCAACTATTGACCGAAGACATAATTCGAAACCGATGCATATATAGAAATATCCGAGAATGTTTTTGCCGAATCTCTAAAGGTGTCCGGCGTTGCACTACGAGACTTGTGCTGAAAACACACAATAGTTTAAAAGTGCCATGGGCTCGAAAAGCCAAAAAACTTATTCAAAAGGTTAATGTCCGAACTAGATCAAGTGTTCGGTGCCAATCCAAAAATTGGACTTTAGAAAAAAAGGTGCTTCTGTCATGCTTTAACATGACACATCCTATCTCAAAACTTTAAGCGGGTCAGCCTACGGCTTCAACCTCCTATCCAGAAGGCGGAGTACTTCTTACTAGGCCAGTTTAGCAAACTAAACTCTAGCGGTTTTGAGAGAGAAATTAGGCTCCCCGGCTAGTGACCGCACACTTGTGTCGAAAAAAGGAGTGATAAATAATAATAAAAACTTTGCAACGACTAAGAAGAAAAACACTTATTATAAAACGGCTCAAATAAACATAAGAGCCCCCAAGTGACTTGGGTAAAAGAATGATTGTATGTACCGAAGTACTTGTATCATATCTATGTTCAATCGAACATTAAATGCGTCTTAACCGACCGTCGGCTTCTCCCTCTTCGGTCAAGGACCGAAAAGTGTTATGTACTCCATCTATCGAGAATATCGATGGTGTTTCCAATAACAAGGCAATCAGGCCATAAGGCTGTAATAGACAAAGCGCGCTCAGGGAACTTATGCTATATTACTACGAAGTGTAATAAGCATCTTCGAATAAAATAGTACCCCCACCGATACCTTTCTTTGGTGCTCATTGTTATTATGAGACTTGTGTAATAGATTTTTTGTACTCATGAGTTCCGTTGTGTGCCGACCATCATTGAAAACTATAAGAGCGCTAGCTTTCGGCTTCACCCAGTCTGATGTCTGGCTCAGATGACCCGATCGTGACAATTGCAGAGGTGCTCCCTTTACTCCCTAGCCAAACAATCGGGAACGTAGGGGTAAACACAGGAGCGAGGCAACACAGCTTGCAAATCGCTTAAGTCAATATGGTGCATATTGTGGCGTAATACACAAACAAGGAACAAAGCCGTACAAGTATAATCATATGCAAGAGGAAAAAGCTTCATGAAGGAAGCCCCCAAGTAAACGGGGTATTTGAATTTGCACGTCACAAACAAAGTTTGGACAAGGAAATTTTTACAAGCAACTTTTTTCCAAAAAAGTATAATGCTTGGTCGAGCCGAACACAAGTTAAAAACTTAAAACTTTGAGCATGAAGGCAACTTAGCTAGTTAATGTGTTCGGTATTGATGACACGGTCCGAGCTTGATGCGGGACAAGGTTCCATCCCCCAAGCCGGTCCCGAGGTGGCGGAGCAAAGAGCTCGGCACTCCGAAGTAGTGACATAGCACGGTCAATGCAGGACGGCAGGGTGATGCCGAACTCCCCGGCATGGGGTAATGAAATGTTGACGAAGCCCCCCGTCCAGTCGAGGTGACGGCAAAGGATATAGTCCGGCTGGATCATTTTCCTGTGCACAAAAAATAGTGCAAACCAGAGATAATAGTAATAATAATAATAAAATTGTTGCATAACAAATAATTTATGCAAAGTGAGTAATAAAAGAAATATGGCCTGGCACCGAAATCAATGTCGATGCAGGGCGGCGGCGTGATGCGGTAAAGGCATGGCAAGGCTTGAATTCACAAGTCGGTTCGAGTTCCGGATGCGGCGTTCGCCGAACTATGTACGGAAACTGACCGAACCACCATGCGACCGTCGTTAATGCGGCCACCATTTGATAGATCTGCGTACATATGATGGACAAACCAGAGTAATAATTCGTTGGAAAAAATTAACCCAAACAAGCAAAAAATACTAGGATTAATAGCACCTGGCTTATTTGTTGTAGCAATCCGAAGAAAGGTGATTCTCAAAATTGGGACTCGATCTGCACACCTATCGCCTGATGGGCGATAAAGCAATGGCATGACGATGCTGGCAAAGGTTGGCTCGCCGAGGCAAAGCCCTCGGTCCAGCTAACGTAATGAAGCTGGTCGGCTGGTGACGCCGAATTCTCTGAAGTAAGTTGATGAAGAGATGGAGAAGTCCTTGGTTTAGCCGAGGTGACGGAGATGTTGGTGACGATTTATCCTTCACGATGCTGAACTATTGTTCGGCTGGCCGAGATGATGATCCAAAGAAATTGAGCTCGGCTCAATAGAGCGACGATGTATCCACTGCAGGTCGGCCGCCGTGGAGTGATGTTGTCGGGCTGGTTTGACACCGACGCGACGGTGAAGTTCGTATTGTAAGAATACTTTTAACAATAGTGGGATGTGTTTGGGAATAAAACACAATACCCCATACGAAAACGTCCTTCAAAAAGGATGTCCGAAATCCCGTTCGTAAAGAAGATGAACTTGGGTCGGATTCGTTATCGCGCAGAAAACAGATCCGAAAAGTGATGCACTAATCGGAAGGTTCCCGGAGTTCGGACGGTCGGATCGAGCTGAATTTTTGGCAGGTGGTAGATATGGGAATTCCGCAGAGGATTAACGGTTGGATCTTCCAAAAGACGTCCGAGCTAGATGCTGGACACCCCACTCCAAACTTGTCCTGATTCTCGTCCAGATTCAACACGACTCCGGTATATCGGAGATTGCCGGAGATTCCTTCATCGGAACTCGACGAAATTTTCCAGGATTGTTGTAGATTCAATTCCGCACTATTCCACCGAAGCAATCGTCGAACCGACGCTCGAGGAGGCGGTGACGGCGGACACAAGTTCGCTGTCCAGAAAAACAGCACGGTCGCCCAAGGGCAATGTTGATGTCGAGCCCCCGGGCTCCCTGGATGATTCCTCCATGATCTTGATAGAGATCGGAGTTGATGTTGATGAAGGCCCTCATCCGAACATGACGGTCGGAGGCAGGGCGTAGTCCTTGGTCGAACCAAGGTGACCAGTCGAGCTGGTGACGAAGATGCCAAAGTCGCAGTTGATCTGCAGGCGAACCATTGACCCTTTGTCGAACACACAACGGAACTCTCAATGAAAGCACCAATGTCGGTGTCAAAACCGGCGGATCTCGGGTAGGGGGTTCCGAACTGTGCGTCTAAGGCAGATGGTAACAGGAGACAGGGGACACGATGTTTACCCAGGTTCGGGCCCTCTCTATGGAGGTAATACCCTACTTCCTGCTTGATTGATCTTGATGATATGAGTATTACAAGAGTTGATCTACCATGAGATCAGAGAGGCTAAACCCTAGAAGCTAGCCTATGGTATGATTGTCGTATATATCTCTATCGACTAGCCTGGCCTCGGTTTATATAATGCACCAGAGGCCTAGGATAACGAGAGTCCTAGCCGAATACGCCGGTGGGGAGAAGTCCTTATCTTGATCGCCAAGTCTTGTGGAATCTTCCTTGTATGCGGCAGCTGTCCGGACTGGCCCATGAGTATACGGCCATGGGGGTCCTCGGCCCAATTTAACAGATTGGGAGATGACGCGTTGAGTACCCCTAGTCCGGGACACCGTCAGTCACAGTGAAGACAATCCATGGATATTACTTCCGAGTTGGGTTCATGAACCAAGAAGATCGCTGCTTTTTTTCTGGCCGAACTTGGATAAACTTTCTCAAGTGTTACGGACTGAAAGTTGGCGCACGAATGTTTTTTTTGATTGGAAGACTGTAAGGGAACCCCCTACTGTATAGTTTGTGCAAAAAACCCAAATTACAAGTACCATGCCTTGAACCTGGGTGGGTGGGAAGGCACGAATGTTGATGGAAATAGCAGAACCTGGTCTCATCTTCGCTGCGATCTTCCACCCCGACGTTGTTCCAATTGTTCATCCATGTTAGTTTTGTATCTGGTTCTTGCTTGTTACCTCGATTACTTCTTAATCCACCTATTCTGTCTAACTAGTCACAATTTAACTTTAGAAGTAGCAACGAAACTCTCACAAAGATGCTACTTCTAACTAATATTTTCTTATAATTGGTGGCACATGTAGGTTTTTTCAGAGTTAAGCAGGCTGCTCGTTTGTTATTCTGTAGTAACTCGGTTGTTACTGATGGCACTGAAGTTGACTGGGATGACATCCACTTGTTCCTACACTTTATTGATCGTCTTGAGGTCCTTGTGGGGCGTTTCAATGGTGGAAGGCCATGTGGGATATGTGTGCCACTATTGCACTTGTTGAACAGGTCCAACTGTGTCGAGAAACTTATGGTACGAGCAGTTTTCTGTTATATATGTTGTCCATAAACTATTGCTTATACACAGTTTTACATTTGTGATCTTCTTGAAACAGGAGCTGCCAAGTTCTATTGTTCCTATACAGATGCCTGACCATGGTCGGGTCAGACTTGCGCTTGGTCACAACATGATGTTTATGTCGACCTACTCAATTCCCCTTGGAGGTGAAAAGATACTTATTCATGGGTGGTCTCAAAAAATGAAGGCCCGTCAATCTTGGAGAATAGGACAGAAGATTATGTTCATGCTTTTCCATGGCTCTAAAGCGAATATCCTGTTTATTGACCGTGTTGCGAGATGAAGCCGCTTTCATAAGGTTGTGGATGTGCGGGGTGGCGCCTGAGCCTTGTCCTGGGGCTTGGCGGCCTCACCCTTGGTTAACTGTAGGCAAAGTAGCACTGTTCGAGGCGTGCTTTGTACGGTTGAACCTGTATAAGTACTCATACTGCTTTCAGCTTTGGTTGTTAAGTGCCCCTGCTGGTTTCAGTTAAGGTTGTTAAGTACTCCTGCTGCTTTTACAGTCTGTCGTGTTTCTTCAGTTCTGTCTTCCTCCAGCCGCCAAAACCAAACCAGTGCCGGCGGGGCCACCTGCTTCCGCCTCCCACGGCTGGCTGCGCCTCAGCGCACGCATCGCCGCCCCACCATCTCCTAAATCATTAACGCCGACGTCCTCCACGCGCTTTGGTGCGCTCGCTGCGGTGCCGCCTTCTCGTGTTGTCAACATGGTCAACAAACAACAGGAATCGGCAGAAGTATGTAGAGAGGATGACAGTAGGAGCCCACCACATCAGCGTATGGAAAAATAAAATGCTTCCTCCTAGTGTTTTCCTGACATCTGGGACCCACGACATTGTGAGCGTATATAGTCAATAGACAAGAGAACAGCACAAGATCGGCTGACACCTAGGACGTAGCTACTCGAGCAGTATTTTTTTTGTTTGGTATTGTTGAGACGGAGTAGGGTTTGAACTGGGATGTGGCCCGTCTAGCCCAGGCTTATATTTTATGTTCACCATGTGACCAGCCCAGCTATTTTTTCTTTGTGAAAATGAGCCCAGTTTATTTTTTCTGAAGAATACCAAATCCAGGCCTACTTATTTTTCTACGCCCTGATGGGCTGCAACTCTTTCAAGACGCCTGCAAATCTTGAAAGTAATATGAAATGGGTTGTAAATATAAAAACAGATGACAAATTGGCAATTACTTTATAATTTCTGATTTTTTTCACATTTTCAGATTTCTATTTCACTGGGCATTAACCTAATTTAAATATATCTTCAAAGTACTTTAAATCTGGCTAGACATTTCGGTATTAAAAATAGTTTGGAACCCACAGAAATATGCGAAATTGGCCCTGGCCAACCAAAAAAAACGACTGCAATAAATTGCATAAGAAGTTGCCATGAGCTATAGATAAATTATTAAAAAAAGAGGGAGTTGTATGACTAGTGGTCCTGTTTAGTTGATGCGTATGCAAGATTTTTTTAGTTATTATATACTACGTCAACAAACGATTCTAGCAGACGTAACCGTTGGATGTCAATCCAACGGCCATCGTGTTTCTTCAATCTCTGATCTTCTTGCTCTAGCCACCAAAGCAGCACCGGCGGGACCGCCTCCCGCCTCCCGTGGCCGGTTGTGCTACCGCGCAGGCCTCAGCGCCCCCTACTACTCCCACCACTGGCCAGGGCATCCCTCTACAAACCCACACCCCTGTTATTCTGCGGTGACGGCAGCCTCACACTGCAGCTGAACCGGTGAACCCTCGTACTCCTCTCCGCGCGGGCTTCCACTGCCGAGCCTTCCCCGGCTCCATGTCGTCCCCTTTCTAGGCCTCGCCATCGTCCACCGCCGTGGTGCTCTCGGCGTGGCATGGTCAATGTGGTCAACGACCGACTTTCATCGGAAGAGTACTGTATGTGGAGAGGCTGACAGCTGGGTCCACGGCAGCCGCAAGGAAGTGCCTCCTTATTACGCGGAAAATAATTATTCCTCCACCTGACAATAGGGGCCCACCGAACATGCCACCAGTATTTCGCGGAAAAAATATTTCCCCCTGACTGCTGGGACCCATAGGACGGGCCACCGTATTTCGTGAAAAAAATGTTCCCCCCGCTGTCAGCTCGGACCGACCGGAAGTGCCTCCTTATTGCGCACAAAAAAATGAATACCCCCTGCTAGCTGGGACCAACCTTGGTGGGAGGCTGACTTGTGGGCCTACTAAGTTGACTGGGACGGAGGCCTTTGTCAACTTTAGTCAATATATGAACGATTCTAGCTCCAGTGACCGTACGAAGTCCATCCAACGGCCGTAGTGCTTCTTCAACCTTTGGTCTTCTTGCTCCAGCCGCCCAAAGCAGTGCTAGTCGTGTCGCCTGCTCCTGCCGCCCGTGGCCGGCTGTGATGCCGCGGAGGCCTCACCGCCCCCTACTACTCCCACTGCTGGCCAGGCCATCCCGCTACGCACCCACACCCCCTGTTATTCTGTGGTGACGGCAGCCTCACACCGCAACCGAATGAGTGAACCCTCATACTCCTCTACGCGTGGGCATCCACTGCCGCGTCTTCCCTGGCTCCGCGTCATCCCCTTCCTAGGCCTCGCCGTCGCCCACCGCCCTGGTGCTCTCGGCGCGGCGTGGTCAACGTGGTAAAGGAATGGCTTCCATCGGACGTGGACTGTACGCGGAGAGGCTGATAGCTTGGTCCACGGCCGCAGCAAGGAAGTGCCTCCTTATTACGCACAAAATAATTATTCCTCCACCTGACAGCAGGGACCCACCGGACGGGCCACCGTATTTCGCGAAAAAAATGTTCCCCCCCGTCTGTTGGGACCCACAAGCTACATCTTCGCACGCAAGGAAGTGCGTCCGGAAAAAAACGATTCACCCCCCTGTCTGCTGGGACCCACTAGCTACATCTTCGCACGCAAGGAAGTGCGTCCGAAAAAAATGATTCGCCCCCCTGACTGCTGGGACCCACCAGCTACATTTTCGCATGCAAGGAAGTGCGTCCGGGCAAAAAAAATGATTCACCCCCCTGGCTACTGGGACCCACCAGCTAAATCTTCATACGCAAGGAAGTGGGTCCGGGCAAAAACAAAAAACAAAACGATTTGCCCCCCTGACTGCTGGGACCCACCAGCTACATCTTCGCAAGCAAGGAAGTGCCTGACAGTCGGGACCCACCTGGTCGAAGCGTACGTAGCGTTGTCATTCTGGTCGCGAATGTGTACGTACATACTGGTCGATGTAGAGGCGCGCACGTGTCATAGTAGAGGTGCGCACGTAGCATGTACACGTACGTACAGCGGCGAGGGTGCAAGAAAGGAAATACGGCCACGTACGTACATACGGGCAGGGCCTCAAATGCCTACTCGCGCATACGTACATGGCTGGGTCAAAACGGAGAAACAACGTTGTCATCGTGTTCATGGGGAGCCAACCAGATGGGTCGGAATGGAATGTGTGGTCGTGTTCATCGGGAGGGCTTGGACGTAACAGGCGATGGAAACGAGGCCTGGCATAAGGAAACGGACCTCCTACGTTCGGAACGGGGTCCTATTGATCGGGAGGGGTGTGGCGTACCTCAAAACGGAGGAAACAGACCTCCTGCGGTCGAAACGGGGGTCCTGTTGATCGGGAGGGCTGTGGCTGAAAGAACAAGTGCTCCCTAGGTGGTTTTGGTAATTAATGTCAACATATCTCTTGTTGGACTAACACTTTTGTCTAGTATATTTCAGACAAGTTCAACAATGAAGTTGCATGGACTAAAGGATGTGGAACTCCTTCAAGATGCTAAGGACAAGGGATTGGCTAAAGCTTCAAGCTCAAGACTCTTCATTTTACATTTTAGTGATCCAAGATCATATTGAGTCTATAGGAAAATCCAATACTACCAAGGAGGGATGAGGTGTTGCTTAATGAGCCTCTTACTTCATGTGCTTAGTGATATGCTCCAAAACCCTCAACTACTTTCTCACATCCACATATGACCTAAAACTAAAGCCCAAATCGGTCACACTGATTCTTTCTATCCGCCGCCACCGAGTTCAGATGTCATAGCCACTGCCACAAACCCTAGGAAAACCGGTCTCACCGATAGGGATCTCGGTCTCACCGAGATGGGATTGTAATCTCTCTGTGTATGTCCATTATCAAGATCGGTCTTAGCAAGTTTGAGCAATCAGTCCTACCGAGATTACAATGCAAACTCTCTGGTCAACTTATTACCAAAATCGGTCCCACCGAGTTTGAGTAATCGGTCCCACCGAGTTTACCTGACCAACTCTCTGGTTAGCTAATTACCAAAATTGGTCTTACCGAGTTTGTGTAATCGGTCTCACCGAGTTACGTTATGCCCTAACCCTAACCATATCGGTCCTACCGAGTTGCATTTCGGTCCCACCGAAAATCCTAACGGTCACTAGATTTACTAAATCGGTCTGACCGAGTTTGTTGATTCAGTCCCGCCGAGATTGGTACATTGTGTGTAACAGTTAGATTTTGTGTGGAGGCTATATATAGCCCTCCACCTCCTCTTCATTCGTGGAGAGAGCCATCAGAACAAACCTACACTTCCAACTTACCACTTCTGAGAGAGAACTACCTACTCATGTGTTGAGGCCAAGATATTCAATTCCTACCATATGAATCTTGATCTCTAGCCTTCCCCAAGTTTCTTTCCACTCAAATCTTCTTTCCACCAGATCCAAATCCTAGGAGAGAGAGTTGAGTGTTGGGGAGACTATCATTTGAAGCATAAGAGCAAGGAGTTCATCATCAACGCACCATTTGTTACTTCTTGGAGAGTGGTGTCTCCTAGATTGGCTAGGTGTCACTTGGGAGCCTCCGACAAGATTGTGGAGTTGAACCAAGGAGTTTGTAAGGGCAAGGAGATCGCCTACTTCGAGAAGATCTACCGCTAGTGAGGCAAGTCCTTCGTGGGCGACGGCCATGGTGGGATAGACAAGGTTGCTTCTTCGTGGACCCTTCTTGGGTGGAGCCCTCCGTGGACTCACGCAACCGTTACCCTTCGTGGGTTGAAGTCTCCATCAACGTGGATGTACGATAGCACCACCTATCGGAACCACGCCAAAAACATCCATGTCTCCAACTGCATTTGAATCCTCCAAAACCCTTCCCTTTACATTCTTTCAAGTTTCATACTTTACTTTCCGCTACTCATATACTCTTTGCATGCTTGCTTGCTATGTGTTGTGAATGTTAAACTTGTGCCTAAACTCCACTTAAACTTAAATTTGCTAAAAACTGCAACTTTGGTACTTAGTGTCTAATCACCCCCCCCCTCTAGACACCTCTTCTCAAGGTCCTACAAGTGGTATAAGAGCTTTGGTCTCCAATGCTTTGGTTTAGTCACCATTGGAGGAAGATGGATGAGTCTACTTTGGGGAGTCTTAGACATAGAGTGCCTATTCTTGATAGAGAGTATTTTCATGAGTGGAAAAATGATATGCTTGTAATTTTCAATCAATATCATTTGAACAAGTACATTGCTAGTCCTTGTGCACCTTATGTTGATCCTATGCATCCTACCCTTGATGAGTCTATTGACATGATTAGGAATGTTAGAACTGTTAATCTTATCACTAGAGGCTTGCCTAGAAACTTGATTATAAAACTGCCTACTCTTGAGTGTGCTTACACTATATGGAAATTTCTTGAGGAACGATTTCCTGATTATTCTTTGAAAAATCTTGATGAAATTCTTCATAAGTCTATTGCCTTGAGTAAGATGAATTCCAATGATCCTATGTTTGGTGATCGTCTATTTGAACTTACAAATCTTATGCGTGCCAAAGGAAATGATGGAATTATCAGCGATATTATTTCCGAAGCCACAAGAATTCATAAGCAAGATTATTGTCAAACTCATACTAGTGAATCACTCTCACTAGGAATTGATCCACCACATGACGATGTTGAACACGGATACTATGATGAGGATGATGATGATGACTTTGATCTTGATGATGCAATGAGACATTTTGGTCTTATGGCAAATCTTCCGGGATATATGGCAGGAGGAAAGGAATGGGTCCTTGACAGTGGATGTACCGATCACATGACCGGAGATAAAAGACATGTTTCGTGAGCTTGCTGAAAATGATAGTCCTCGAAAGTATGTCACTTTCGGTGAAAACTCGAAGGGTAAGGTGGTTGGCCTTGGTAAGGTGGCCATATCACATGACAGCTCCATTCAGAATGTTATGCTCATTGAATCTCTTGGCTACAACTTACTTTCAGTATCTAGACTTGCTGATTTCGGTTTCAATGTCCTATTTACTGAAGTAGATTGCCAAGTGTTTCATCGAGACAATCATAAAATGGTCTTTACCGGCATACGTAGAGGTGATCTATACATTGTTGATTTCACTAAAAAGGCTCAACCTAAAACTTGCTTCATTGCTAAATCCTAAAAAGGTTGGTTATGGCATAGACGAATAGGTCACGTTGGCATGAGAAATCTTGACAAGCTTATTAAAGGGAATCATATCCTTGGTGTTAACAATGTCATATTTGATAAGGATAGACTTTGCAGTGCTTGTCAAGCAAGTAAACAGGTTGGAGGGCGGCATCCCGTGAAGAACATCATGACCACAAGGAGGCTACTTGAGCTACTTCACGTGGATCTTTTTGCTCCCAACTCTTACAAGAGTCTCGGTGGAAATTCTTTTGGTCTAGTTATAGTTGATGATTTTTCAAGATTTACGTGGGTGTTCTTTCTCGATGATAAATCACAGGTCCAAAAGATCTTCAAAAACTTCACTAGGAAGGCCCAAAATCAGTTTGAAGTGAAGATCAAGAAGGTTCACAGCGACAACAAAATGGAGTTCAAGAACGCAAATGTGGACACCTTTCTTGACGAAGAAGGGATTTCACACGAGTTCTTGGCTACGTACACACCTCAACAAAATGGAGTTGTTGAGAGGAAGAAACGGACGCTCATCGAAATGGCGAGAAAGATGATTGATGAGTACAAGACACCGAAGCACTTTTGGGCTGAAGCGGTTGAGACAGCTTGTCACGCAACAAATCGCTTGTATATTCACAAGCTACTCGGCAAGACGGCATATGGTCTCCTCACCGGTAAAAAACCCCAAGTTGGATACTTTCGAGTATTCGGCTCAAAGTGCTACATTCTTGATAAGCATCGTCGTTCTAAATTTGCTTCTAAGTCTCATGAAGGTTTCCTACTAGGTTATGGCTCAAACTCTCACACATACCATGTCTACAACAATTTCACCCGAAAGGTTGAAGAGACGGTAGATGTGAAGTTCGATGAATCTAACGGCTCGCAAGTAGAGCAATTGCCAATAGATGTAGGAGACAAAGATCCTTCGGAAGCAATCCAAGACTTGTCTATTCGCAAGGTTCGTCCAACGGAGGTGAAGGAGAGTACCTCCTCCGTCCAAGTGGAAGCTTCTACTTCACGACAAGGTGAACCAAGAGTTGATACGGAAGCATCCACAAGTGGGACACACCAAGATGAAGAAAACGAGGAAGTGCATCAAGAACGTTAACAACCTCCTTCTCCACCATGACAAGAGAACGACAACACCAACAATGAAGAAGAAGAAGAAGAAGAAGAAGAAGATGAAGATGAAGAAGATGTTCAACCAAGACCCAAGCAAAAGCTTTCACGATTTCGAGCAAGAATTGCTAAAGACCATCCCGTCGAGCAAATCTACAATGATATTCAAACCGGGAGAATCACTCGCTCTAAAACTCGTTTAGCTAACTTTTGCGAAAACTATTCTTTCATCTCTAGCATTGAACCTATGAAGGTCGAAGAAGCATTGGAAGATCCGGATTGGATAAATGCTATGCATGAAGAGCTACACAACTTTGAGAGAAACCAAGTTTGGACATTGGTTGAGAAGCCCGACAACAACCACAACATCATCGGTACCAAATGGGTGTTTCGCAACAAGCAAGATGAAGATGGACAAGTAGTTTGCAACAAAGCATGTATCGTTGCCCAAGGCTACACACAAGTCGAAGGTATGGACTATGGTGAGACTTATGCTCCTGTTGCTAGACTTGAGTCCATTCACATCTTACTTGCCTATGCTAATCACCATGATATCACATAGTACCAAATGGACATTAAAAGTGCTTTTCTAAATGGTGAAATAGAGGAGGAAGTTTATGTTAAACAACCTCCCGTCTTTGTCAATCCTAAGAAACCCAATCATGTCTATAAACTTCGCAAAGCTCTTTATGGTCTTAAACAAGCTCCTAGAGCTTGGTACAAATGCTTGACTAAGTTTCTTCTTGGAAAGGGATTTGGAATTGGGAAAATTGATTCTACTCTTTTTACTAAAAGGGTTAATGGAGAACTATTTGTATGCCAAATTTATGTTGATGATATCATATTTGGATCAACTAACCCTCATTTTAGTGAGAAGTTTGGAAAGCTAATGTCGGAGAAGTTTGAGATGTCAATGATGAGTGAACTCAAATTCTTTCTTGGGTTGCAAATCAAGCAAACTAACGAAGGTACTTTTGTCTCTCAAACAAAGTACACTAAGGACTTATTCAAGAAGTTAAATATGCAAGAATGCAAAGGTATGTCTACACCCATGCCTACTAGTGGACATCTTGATTTGACCAAAGATGGTGAACCAGTTGATCAAAAGGTTTATCGCTCTATGATTGGTTCATTGTTATACCTATGTGCTTCACGTCCCGATATTATGCTAAGTGTGTGCATGTGTGCAAGATATCAAGCTGCTCCTAAAGAATGTCATCTTAAGGATGTGAAAAGGATAGTGAGATATTTAATACATAAACCAAATTTTGGCATTTGGTATACTAACAGGGCCTCTTTCGATCTTGTTGGCTACTCTGACTCAGACTATACCGGAGACAAGGTTGATAGAAAGTCCACTTCGGGTACTTGTCAATTTCTTGGTAGATCTCTTGTGTCTTGGTCCTCCAAGAAACAAAACTCGGTATCCTTATCTACCATCCAAGCGGTGTACATTGCCGCTGGTTCATGTTGTGCTCAATTACTTTGGATGACCCAAACTCTTAAAGATTATGGGATATATGTGAAACATGTTCCATTGCTTTGTGACAATGAAAGTGCTATCAAAATTGGACATAATCCTGTGCAACATTCTCGAACTAAGCATATTGAAGTTCGTCATCATTTCATTCGAGATCATGTTGCTAAGGGTGACATTGATCTTAAGCATGTTCGCACCGAAAAGCAATTAGCGGATATATTCACCAAACATCTTGATGAGAAAGTGTTTTGCAGGTTGAGAGGAGAATTAAACATCATTGATGCTTCAAACTTGGAGTAGAAACTCCATTGGATACATGCAAGACATGAGCTTATGACTAATCCTTGATATTTCTCTTATGATGAAAATCTTATGTCTTGGATATATTTGCATCTTGCATGTTATCTAACCCATGTAGGTACTTGGTTGAATCAAATTCCATGAGATTGTAACCTACTCACATCTTGAGCAATCTCTACATCACCAAGTCTCTATACAAAGGTGGTTGAGGACAAGGAAGCATGAAACCATTCAAACATATCCTTTGACAAATTCTATGTTGAGCTTCATGATTGTCATTTTTGGATACACAAGTGCTCTTCCTTGCAAGAACTAACCCATGTAGGTAGATGGACTCAAATTCCAAGTGGTGCTCCCAACTCTTGATGAGCCACATCAACCTTGAGCAACCCACACAAGTTCAACTACATGATCAACACCACCAACCAAGGTATGTTATTCCATATTAGAGAAGCTTTACTCCAAGACATGAGCTAAAGCAACTCGACAAGATGTGAATACATCAAGATGCTTGAACGAAAAATGGTAACCCCATTTTGAGCTTAAACGATGAGTATGACCTATGATCAAGTGAACTCACTTGACTCCTAAGTCAATATACTCTAACATAGGTGACTTTGTCGCCGACCATCTCTAGATGAAGTTCTCTTGTGTTCGTCTCTGTGTTTTTGCATTTGTTTCATGCATATTTGTTTCCCCTTTCAAAAAAAAACTTCATCTAGATTTCTTTCTTTTCTTTTTTGTTTGCTCTGTATTTTATACATCCAATTCATTGCATATCATATAGTTAATTCCTTGCAAATCTGTGTGAGATCTTATTAGACTAGTGAGCTAAGGTGACAAGTGTTTTCTTGCGATGAACTCGGTTCCACCGATTAGTTATTTTCGGTCCAACTGAATTCTTTCGGTACAACCGAAGCATACAACTCGGTGCCACTGATTTCACCACAGGACAAACAGTTTGCCACTTATTCTGTGTTTCGTTTGTTCCAGCTCCACTCAATGAATCTTGTCCTCTACAAGCATCACATTTTTACAAATGCTTTGTGCTGTGACTCAAGGATCGAACCCATTCACGACAAATTCCAGAAGCCCTTCTTGAAAATTGATGTCAAAGGGGGAGAGAGATCACATCAAAGCTTATCATTTAGAGAGAGATCGCATCAGAGAATATCACTTCCACAGGGGGAGAGAGAGATCTCCAGGGGGAGAAAATACTCAAGTAGAAAGTATTTCTCAAGGATCCCAGATGCTTGGTGTTCAAGAGGAGAGATGCCACATGTCTTTTTGGGGGAAAGACATGTTCATATGTGCTTATTTGCATTAGTTTGCACTAGCTCTATTCATTCATATTCTTCAGCTCTGATTTTCTGTTCCCTATCTTCTCCCAGTATCCCATGCTAGATTCAGGGGGAGCAAGACATCTAAGGGAAAGAAATCATTTAAATTCTTTGCATATCTTTACTCTTGGGGACATGTCTAATCCAATGTGGTACTTAGTACTCACTCTCTACATGTCATCCCAGTCTTGGTATTCTTGTAGTTTCTTTTGATTTCCCTGGTTAGTAGATGTATCTATGTTATCTAACCTTGTTTACGCAGGTTCATTCCATCCTAAGCCAACTCAAGACTACAAGGTAAGTATATGCATCACAATCATGTGTATGAGGAATTCTTGCTGATGTACATACTGTTTGCAAGGACTCATGAGCATGAAAGTATTTTCTTTAATATTCTTTGCTCTGATGCATATGGCCAAGATACATGTAACACATTGCTTACTCTGCCATGGTTATGCTCTCACATGCTTCTATATTCTATATTTCACATGATTGCATACATGTAGGGGGAGCCTATGCTTGTTACATGTCTTTCCAAAGATTTACTTGCTATTATCTATATCCTATCTAAAGGTTTGATGTATGTTGTCATCAATTACCAAAAAGGGGGAGATTGAAAGCACAAGTGCTCCCTAGGTGGTTTTGGTAATTAATGTCAACATATCTCTTGTTGGACTAACACTTTTATCTAGTATATTTCAGACAAGTTCAACAATGAAGTGGCATGGACTAAAGGATGTGGAACTCCTTCAAGATGCTAAGGACAAGGGATTGGCTAAAGCTTCAAGATCAAGATTCTTCATTTTACATTTCAGTGATCCAAGATCACATTGAGTCTATAGGAAAAGCCAATACTATCAAGGAGGGATGAGGTGTTGCTTAATGAGCCTCTTGCTTCGTGTGCTTAGTGATATGCTCCAAAACCCTCAACTACTTTCTCACATCCACATATGACCTAAACCTAAAGCCCAAATCGGTCACCCTATTTCTTTCTATCCGGCGCCACCGAGTTCAGATGTCATAGCCACTGCCAGAAACCCTAGGCAAATCGGTCTCACCGATAGGAATCTCGGTCTCACCGAGATGGGATTGTAATCTCTCTGTGTATGTCCATTATCAAAATCGGTCTTACCGAGTTTGAGCAATCGGTCCTACCGAGATTACAATGCAAACTCTCTGGTCAACTTATTACCAAAATCGGTCCCACCGAGTTTGAGTAATCGGTCCCATCGAGTTTACCTGACCAACTCTCTGGTTAGCTAATTACCAAAATCGGTCTTACCGAGTTTGTGTAATCGGTCTCAACGAGATTATGTTATGCCCTAACCCTAACCATATCGGTCCTACCGACACTACTAGGAAAAGGCCTACTAATGGCGCACCGATTTTGCCTACTAATGGCGCACTACCGGTGTGCCATTACTATCACGCCACTAGTATTTTTTACTAATGGCGCACCACTGGTGCGCCATTAGTATCTGGTATACTAATGGCGCACCACGCAGTGCGCCATTAGTATAGCCCATGATGCGCCATTAGTATCTGGTATACTAATGGTGCACCACATAGAAGTGCGCCATTAGTAACACTTTTTTCAAAAAAAATCAATTTTTTTCAGAATTTTTTTTCAATTTTTTTTTCGTTTTTTTCTTAATCTCAGGTCACTATGGCTTAATCTCGGGTCAATATGCTTAAACTCAGGTCAAACCGCACTCCGTGGTCAAACTTCCCAAAAGGTCACCCATCCTCACACTACTCGAGCCGAAGCACACTTAACTTCAGAGTTCTTACCAACCCCAGCAACAACTCACTTCACACGCACTTGTTGATATATCTAGGATATCAATCCTATTATACCTTGTTGATGTCTAGGACTTTGTTCATGTTCATGACTATGATGAAATTTTGAAAAATATTTCAAACTTCCCGGTCATATTACGTATCATTTTTTGAAAAAAAAAATTCAAAATCAATTTTTTTTAATTTTTTTGCCTCTAGATCTTGAAAGCCTCGTAACTTTTTTTCTGTTAGGTTTTTGGGGATTTTGAAAATGTTTAACGGGGTTCCCCCAATTAAATTCGGATGTAACTTTTCAAGTAGATGATTTTTCATATATAAAACTTTTTAATACGAGTTCGTATGCAAAATTTATGCCCATTTTACAAATTTCCAGAGAGATTTTGCAAATAAAGTCGAAATTTATATTTGTAAATTTTCCCAACAACTAGACCACATATCACATGGGAAACTTATTTTCTTTTATTTTTTTGACATGTTTATCATTTTTTTATTTTTTCTAAAACTGAAAAGGCGGTCCACGGGGGGGGGGGGGGGGTGCATTCGGTGGAAGCTGGGCAAACTAGTAATGGCGCACCAGGGGTGGTGCGCCATTAGTAGTTAAACTAGTAATGGCGCACCACACCCACGGTGCGCCATTTTATTTTATTTTTTTTTGAAAAAAACTTAGTAATGGCGCACCAGTGGACAGTGCGCCGTGCGCCATTACTAACAATTTTTTTTTCAAAACGATTAATGGCGCACGGTGGGTGTGGTGCGCCATTACTATGTCAACTAGTAATGGCGCACCACTCCCACAGTGCGCCATTAGTAGTTTTGAAAAAAAAATAATAAATTTTTTTACTAATGGCGCACCGTGGGATGTGGTGCGCCATTAGTATTTGCACACTAATGGCGCACCAACACATGGTGTGCCATTAGTATTTAGTAATGGTGCACCACATGTACAGTGCGCCATTAGTGTCCAGCCCATCTATAGCCCTTTTCCTAGTAGTGCGAGTTGCATTTCGGTCCCACCGAAAATCCTAACGTTCACTAGATTTACTAAATCGGTCTGACCGAGTTTGTTGATTCGGTCCCACCGAGATTGGTAAATTGTGTGTAACGGTTAGATTTTGTGTGGAGGCTATATATACCCCCTCCACCTCCTCTTCATTCGTGGAGAGAACCATCAGAACAAACCTACACTTCCAACTTACTAGTTCTGAGAGAGAACTACCTACTCATGTGTTGAGGCCAAGATATTCCATTCCTACCATATGAATCTTGATCTCTAGCCTTCCCCAAGTTGCTTTCCACTCAAATCTTCTTTCCACCAGATCCAAATCCTATGAGAGAGAGTTGAGTGTTGGGGAGACTATCATTTCAAGCACAAGAGCAAGGAGTTCATCATCAACGCACCATTTGTTACTTCCTGGAAAGTGTTGTCTCCTAGATTGGCTAGGTGTCACTTGGGAGCCTCCGACAAGATTGTGGAGTTGAACCAAGGAGTTTGTAAGAGCAAGGAGATCACCTACTTCATGAAGATCTACCGCTAGTGAGGCAAGTCCTTCGTGGGCGACGGCCATGGTGGGATAGACAAGGTTGCTTCTTCGTGGACCCTTCTTGGGTGGAGCCCTCCATGGAC
The DNA here is from genome assembly GCF_018294505.1 of Triticum aestivum. Taxonomy (NCBI): domain Eukaryota; kingdom Viridiplantae; phylum Streptophyta; class Magnoliopsida; order Poales; family Poaceae; genus Triticum; species Triticum aestivum. Next base: position 21,365,261 of record NC_057813.1, read on the forward strand.
TCGCACAACCATTACCCTTCGTGGGTTGAAGTCTCCATCAACGTGGATGTACGATAGCACCACCTATCAGAACCACGCCAAAAACATCCGTGTCTCCAACTGTGTTTGAATCCTCCAAAACCCTTCCCTTTACATTCTTGAAAGTTGCATGCTTTACTTTATGCTGCTCATATACTCTTTGCATGCTTGCTTGCTATGTGTTGTGAATGTTAAACTTGTGCCTAAACTCCACTTAAACTTAAATTTGCTAAAAACTGCAACTTTGGTACTTAGTGTCTAATCACCCCCCCCTCTAGACACCTCTTCTCAAGGTCCTACAGTGGCATACCGCAAAATGGACGAAACGGACTTGTGTTGGAGCGCTACGGTCGAAACGGGGGTCCTGTTCATCGGGAGGGGTGTGGCGTACCGCAAAACGGACGAAACGGGCTTGTGTTGGAGCGCTACGGTCGAAGCGGGGGTCCTGTTCATCGGGAGGGGTGTGGCGTACCGCAAAACGGATGAAACGGACTTGTGTTGGAGCGCTACGGTCAAAACGTGGGTCCTGTTCATCGGGGGGGTCTGGCGTACCGCAAAATGGGACTCCACGAGATACTGTTCATCTCCACCGTTGACCTCCTCCAACCTCCACGGGCTCCTGTTCATCTAGCCTCCACCGTGCGCTACTCCACCGGCTACTGTTCAACCACCCCTCCAATGTCTACTGTTCATCCAGCCCACCACACCATGGGGTCCTGTTCAACCACCCCTCCACCGTCTACTGTTCATCCAGCCCTCCACACCATGGGGTCCTGTTCATCCAGAGGCAACGCCACCGCTCACTGTTCATCCAACCCCCCCCCCCCCGGCAACGCTCACTGTTCATCCAATCGATCGGCTTCAGTTAGCAGCAGTAGCGAAGGAATCGCTCCATCGGGTTCAGTTAACAGCCATCGATCGATCGGTCGGGTTCGGTAACGCGTAGCCTACAGTGCAATCGCTCGGGTTCAGTTAGAGCCCAACGCCTCACTCGGGTTCAGTTAGAGCCAACACCTCGCACACACGCACGTACGTGTACGAGAGAAACGCGCATCGCTCGGCCCCCAACCTCCCACCGTAATCGGCAACTCCCTGAAATTTTCCTCCCCCTTGCTTCTACCACGGTTTTTCCCGTCATGGACAGCCCAAAGAATGTCATGCAACTGCGTCTCCGGCCCGCCCAGGACGAAAAGCCCATTTTCTGTCATGATTTTTTGTCATAGAAGTAGGAGCCCACCACATCTATGATGATACCAGGTTTTTTCACAATTATCGTCATAGAAGTGTCATATGTATGACAGAAAAAAAAATCGTTCGGCCCAAAATGTCACGGATGTGTCTTTTTTTTGTAGTGAATGCATGTAGTATGGAAGATACAGCCATCTCATAGTTGTTGCGTTGACAGCGAAAGTATGCCGCTCAAAATGTTATTCAATCTCTATTTTAAAATTGAGCTCTGGCACCTCTACGAATCCCTGCTTCCCTCTGCGAAGGGCCTATCTATTTACTTTTATGTTGAGTCATCACCCTTCTTATTAAAAAGCACCCGCTGGAGAGCACACTGTCATTTGCATTCATTACTACTGGTTTATATTGGGTATGACTTGACTGAATCTCTTTTACCATGAATTACAATGTTTAGTCAGTCCTTGATCTTTAAAGGTGCTCTGCATTTATTTTTTCCGATCTCAGAAAGGGCTAGCGAGATACCATTTTGTTATATCATGTTATGATTGTTTTGAGAAAGTGTTGTCATCCGAGTTCTATTATTATGGCTCGCTAGCTGATTAAGCTATTGATATGACTAATTGTGAGACCCAAGTGTTATTGTGAGTATGGTTAGTTCATAATATTTGCTGAAACTTGAATGCTGGCTTTTCATGTTTACAACAACAAGAGCAAACAGAGTTTGTAAAAGTTTTTCTTTATCACTTTCAGTTTATCAACTGAATTGCTTGAGGACAAGCAAAGGTTTAAGCTTGGGGGAGTCGATACATCTCCAACGTATCTACTTTTCCAAACACTTTTGCCCTTGTTTTGGACTCTAACTTGCATGATTTGAATGAAACTAACCCGGACTAACGCTGTTTTCAACAGAACTGCCATGATGTTGTTTTATGTGTTGAAAAGAAAAGTTATCAGAATGTCCTAAAAATCCACGGAGGCACTTTTTGGAATTAATAAGAATTTCTGGGCGGAAGAAATACACTAGGGGGCCCACACCCTATCCATGAGACAAGGGGGCGGGCACGCCCCCCTATCTCGTGGCCCCCATGGACCTCCACCGACCTCAACTCCAACTCCATATATTCACGTTCGGGGAGAAAAAAATCAGAGAGAAAGTTTCATCGTGTTTTATGACACAGAGCCGCCGCCAAACCCTAATCTCTCTCGGGAGGGCTGATCTGGAGTCTGTTCGGGGCTCCGAAGAGGGGGGTTCGTCGTTGTCGTCATCATCAACCATCCTCCATCACCAATTTCATGATACTCACCGCCGTGCGTGAGTAATTCCATCGTAGTCTTGCTGGACGGTGATGGGTTGGATGAGATTTACCATGTAATCAAGTTAGTTTTGTTAGGGTTTGATCCCTAGTATCCACTATGTTCTGAGATTGATGTTGCTATGACTTTGCTATGCTTAATGCTTGTCACTAGGTCCCGATTGCCATGATTTTTGATCTGAACCTATTATGTTTTCATGAATATATGTGTGTTCTTGATCCTATCTTGCAAGTCTATAGTCACCTATTATGTGTTATGATCCGACAACCCCGAAGTGACAATAATCAGGAAACTTCTCGGTGATGACCGTAGTTTGAGGAGTTCATGTATTCACTATGTGCTAATTCTTTGTTCTGGTTCCCTATTAAAAGGAGGACTTAATATCCCTTAGTTTTCCCTAGGACCCTGCTGCCACGGGAGGGTAGGACAAAAGATGTCATGCAAGTTCTTTTCCATAAGCATGTATGACTATTTACGGAATACATGCCTACATTACATTGATGAACTGGAGCTAGTTCTGTGTCACTCTATGTTATAGCTATTACATGAGGAATCGCATCCGGCATAATTATCCATCACTGATCCATTGCCTATGAGCTTTTCACATATTGTTCTTCGCTTATTTACTTTTCCGGTGCTACTGTTACAACTATTACAAAAACCCAAAAACCATTATCTTTACTTTTGCCACCGTTACCTTTATTATCATACTACTTTGCTACTAAATACTTTGCTGCAGATACTAAGTTATCCAGGTGTGGTTGAATTGACAACTCAACTGCTAATACTCAAGAATATTCTTTGGCTCCCCTTGTGTCGAATCAATAAATTTGGGTTGAATACTTTACCCTCGAAAGCTGTTGCGATCACCTACACTTGTGGGTCATCACTGGGACCCACTAGCTACACCTTCGCACGCAAGGAAGTGCACCCGGGCAAAAAAACGATTCGCCCCCTGACTGATGGGACCCACCAGCTACACCTTCGCACGCAAGGAAGTGCGTTCTGGCAAAAAACAAAACAATTCGCCCCCTGACTGCTAGGACCCACCAGCTACATCTTCGCACGCAAGGAAGTGCCTGACAGTCAGGACCCACCTGGTCAAAGGGTACGTAGCATTTTCATTCTGGTCGCGAACGTGTACGTACATATATATTGGTCGATGTAGAGGCGGGCATGTGTCGTAGTAGAGGCGCGCACGTACCATGTACACGTACGTACAGCGGCTAGTGCGCAAGAAAGAAAATACGGCCACATATGTGTACATACGGGCGGGGTCTCGAATGCCTACTCGCGCATACGTACAGCTAGGGCTCGTGTACATGGCTAGGTCGGAACGGAGAAACACCATCGTCGTCGTGTTCATGGGAAGCCAACCGGCTGGGTCGGAACAAAATGTGTGGTCGTGTTCATCAGGAGGGCTTGGACGGAACAGGCGATGGAAACGAGGCCCGGCGTACCACAGAAGGGACGAAACGGCCTTGTGTTCGACCGGCCACGTTCGAAACGGGATCCTGTTCATCGGGAGGGGTCTGGTGTACCGCAAAATGGAGGAAACGGACCTCCTACAGTCGAATTGGGGGTCCTGTTGATCGGGAGGGGTGTGGCGTACCGCAAAACGGACGAAACGGACCTCCTACAGTCGAAACGGGGGTCCTGTTGATGGTGAGGGGTGTGGCATACCGCAAAATGGACGAAACGGACTTGTGTTGGAGCGCTACGGTCGAAAAAGGGGTCCTATTCATCGGGAGGCGTGTGGCATACCGCAAAACGGGACTCCACGGGATATTGTTCATCTCCACCATCGACCTCCTCCAGCCTCCACGGGGGTACTGTTCATCCACCGTCGACCTCCTCCAGCCTCCACCTGTGACTGTTCATCCACGGGCTCCTGTTCATCAAGCCTCCACCATCGCTACTCCATCGGCTACTGTTCAACCACCCCTCTCCAGGGGCTCCTGTTCAACCACCCCTCCATGGGCTAATGTTCATCCACCCCTCCATCATCTACTGTTCATCCAGCCCTCCACGGGGTCGTCCTATTCATCCAGCCCTCCATGGGGTCCTGTTCATCCAGCCCCAACCGGCTCGATCGATCGGGGTCCTGTTCATCCAGAGGCAACGCCACGGGTCCTATTCATCCACTCCTACCGTTCACTGTTCATCCAACCCCCCCCCCCCACAACGCTCATTGTTCATCCAGAGAGGCAGCATTGATCGGTTTCAGTTAGCAGTAGTAGCGAAGGAATCGCTCGATCGGGTTCAGTTAACAACCATCGATTGATCGCTCGGGTTCAGTAACGTGTAGCCTGCAGTGCAATCGCTCGGGTTCAGTTAGATCCCAATGCCTCGCTCGAGTTCAGTTAGAGCCAACGCCTCGCACACACACGCATACGTGTACGAGAGAAACGCGCATCGCTCGGCCGCCGACCACCCACCGTAACCGGGAACTCCCCGAAATTTTCCTCGCCCTCGCTTCTACCATGTTTTTTTCCGTCATGGACGGCCCAAAGAATGTCATGCAACTGCGTCTCCGGCCCGCCCAGGACGAAAAGCCCATTTTCTGTCATGATTTTTTGTCATAGAAGTAGGAGCCCACCACATCTATGATGATACCGGGTTTTGTCACAATTATCGTCATAGAAGTGTCATATGTATGACAAAAAAAATTGTTCGACCTAAAATGTCACGGATGTGTCTTTTTTTGTAGTGAGGTCCGGTACAATGTTTTATTATGTGGTACAATGTGTTAGAGTTGATGATGATGAGGAGGAGGAGTTGTGATTATGAATAGTGACCAACTTGCTATATGATGTCTCATGGACGAAAATGATGATCATGAGGAAGTGTTATATGACAATGATGTATTATGATGATAAGTTGTTAATGATGTGATGATGATGAAGATGATATTTATTATATCATTGGGTGAAAGAACCGCGGATTAGTTTCAAGTGGATGGACTTTCAAGTGGATGTCCATCCACTTGAAACTAGTCCACGGTTCTTTCACCCAGTGATGTAATAACTCATTATGATGTAAAAACAATCTCTAGATTGCAACTGTATGAAAACTTGTATAAAGGTGTATGAATACAACATGAAATAAAAAAGAAATAAAATATGGAATAATAGTAGTAGCGCGGGCTGCGAGAAGTGCTACTAGTAATTACCAGTAGCACCCTTTCCAGGAAGCGCTACTACCAAATGGATGTAGGGGTAGCGCGGGTAGACCCACGCTACTGCTAACCTTTAGCTATAGCGCCGTAGCAGTAGTGCTGTCACCCGCGCTGCTGGTAAGCCAAAAATCCGTGGTACTGCTAGACTTTTCCCTAGTAGAGTCCCTTGCCGACAGCGTGCGCGCGGTTGGGAGGGGGGTCTAATCTTTTCATTTGGTAATTTTAGTGCACTAGTCTGGGCAATGAGGCAGCGGTGCCATCCCAGGTGTAGAATAATGTCTTGCCCTCTCTATCCTTGCCCCGACGGTGCGCCTAGCGCTGGTAGAGGGCATGTGGAGTTGCGTTTTTGAGGGATCTGCTTGGATTCGGTCAATGTTGGTCTCCGGTAGATCTGTCTAGATTCGATCGAAGCTCGTTATCATTGGTGTGTTTGCACGCATGGTCCTTCTAATCTACGTTTTCCTTTGTCGGTGACGATGCTAGCTGGATCTTTGTGGGATTAGCTCAACTACTCCCTGACTTTCAACTTCAACAAGGGTGTCCGGTTTTGATGAGAAAGGACAATGACGGTGGCGCGCCTTTGGCTCATACCAGTGCTTATAGTCGTTGCTAAGTGGTTCATGGACCTGGTTGTAATTTTTGTTACTTATGAGATTTTTTGCGATTTACTCATCGGGATCTTTGTACAATTGTTACATACTATTAAAAATCAGAAGAGTTTTTGCAAACGACAATGTCGAAGCCAAAACGACATGAAATGTCTGAAGTTAATAAATGATGATTCTTTTCTATAGAAACTTCCTATGGTTGATCATTCATGTATAAAATGGTCAAGTTGTTCCGTGAAGGCTACTTTATACTGTTGTTGTTCAAGTATCTATATAAAAGAGGTACTCCCTCTATTTCAAAATTCAATGCATATTTTGTTTGTTTAGAGTTAAACATGTCTACATTTGACAAGTTTAAAGAAAAATGTATTAACATCTACAATACTCGCTCCATAAACTAATATAAAGTCTTTTAGATCACTAAAGCAGCGACCTAAAAGATCTTACATTAGTTTACAGAGGGAGTACAATATAAAATTCTATATCTAGACTCGTTATGGAGTGTATTTATATATTTTCCATGTATTCAATTGATTACTTGTCCCCCGCGTCGCCTCTGGGCAGCTCGCGCGGAGCCCAACACCGCCGGCGCCTCCTTCCTCCCCGCCCCCTCCACCTCCCCTCTCCGCCGCCGAATGATGTGGCTGGGCTAAGCCCACGCAGCGGACGGTGGCGGCGGGGGCTCTCCTGGCCCGCAGCAGCGCGGGCGGCTCTCTGGATCTCGAGCGGCGGCCTGGTCTTTGCGGCGGTTGTCAGCTGCTGCGGCCGCATGGGCGGCGAGGCGGCGGGGCCTAGTGGTGCTCCAGCCTCTCCCTTGGTGGCGCTCGGCTTCGGGGGCGTGGTGCTTTGGATCTCGGCGCTCCCCGTTGGGTCTCCGGTCTTGTTCGGCTGGGCGGCGCGGGAGCCTCGGTGGTGCTTCGGTGGCCGGCGAGGAGGCTGGCAGACGCTGGATCTGGCTGGGCGTGGCTAGATCCGGGCGGTCTTCGGTGGTTTTCTGCTACAGCCTGTTCGTTGTCTCCGCGTGGTGCGGTGCCTGCGGCGTGGCGGCGGTGACCTCCTACCCCCAGGCCTGGTGAGGGCAGCGACGTGCGGTCGGCCCGATGGCGGTGACGGCGGTGTGCGTCCAGGGCCCGGCAGTATGAGTACTGCTGGTCGGGCGGGCGCGCGGGACGGCCTTGGCAGGTGTCGGTGTCAAAACCAGCAGATCTCGGGTAGGGGGTCCCAAACTGTGCGCCTAAGGCTAATGGTAACAGGAGGCGGGGGACACAATGTTTACCCAGGTTCAGGCCCTCTCAATGGAGGTAATACCTTACTTCCTGCTTGATTGATCCTTATGATATGAGTATTACAAGAGTTGATCTACCATGAGATCATAGAGGCTAAACCCTAGAAGCTAGCCTATGATTATGATTGTTGTTCTCCTACGGACTAAACCCTCTGGTTTATATAGACACCGGAGGGGGCTAGGGTTACACAAAGTCAGTTACAGAGAAGGAGATCTAAATATCCGAATTGCCAAGCTTGCCTTCCACGCAAAGGAGAGTCCCATCCGGACACGGGACGAAGTCTTCAATCTTGTACCTTCATACTCCAACAGTCCGACCAAAGTATACAGTCCGGCTGTCCGAGGACCCCCTAATCCAGGACTCCCTCAGTAGCCCCTGAACCAGGCTTCAATGACGATGAGTCCGGCGCGCAGATTGTCTTCGGCATTGCAAGGCGGGTTCCTTCTCCGAATACTCCATAGAAGATCTTGAATATGAGGATCGTGTCCGGCTCTGCAAAATAATTTCCACACACCACCGTAGAGAGCACAATATTTTACAAATCTAATCTGGTGACAACTTTTCATAGCGTGACATCATGCCACGGCCCGGTCCTTACGAACCGTTTTTCCCAGCCTGCTACTACACGCATTGCAAGGTGGTTTTATTGGCACGTCTTGTCGAAGCAGAGATCCTATTCCCCTTATCACGGGATTCTCATCAATACGGGCGTGGGTAACCCAACCGTGCTTGTTAGTATGACTCCTCGATTTTAGGCAAGTTCCAAAAGGTCACGTGGGGGACACTTGATATTCACCCCCTTTATAAAAGGGGCCAAGGCATGTCCTCTTCTTCCCACGCTCGATCATTCCCTTCCCCCTCCTCGAGTTCCAACACCCAAGGCTCAGGCTAAGCGCTTCGGACCTTCAATCATGTCCGGATCCAACCTTCAAGGCCGGTGGATGGCCTCCTCTATCACAGAAGAGGACATCAGCTTAGGGAGGCCAGGTATCTGACCGCTGAAATCCCGCACAGGCTGCCTGCTCAAGGGCAGGTCATCCCCACTCCCAAACCCAACGAGAGCGTCGTATTTGTCTCCCACTTCGTCCGAGGGCTAGGCTTTAGTCTTGATCCCTTTGTTAGAGGGCTCATGTTCTATTACGGACTAGATTTCCATGATCTAGCTCCGGATTCCATCCTTCACATCTTGTCGTTTATCGTCGTGTGTGAAGCCTTCCTCCGCGTCACCCCACACTTCGGCCTGTGGCTTAAGACCTTCAATGTGAAGCCGAAGATGATCGATGGGCGATACGCAGAGTGCGGAGGCGCTATAATAAGAAAAGGCATCGATGCCCTATGGTCAAAGGGTTCCTTCCTGGAGGTGTCTGACTTATGGCAACAAGAGTGGTTCTACATCATAGCTCCCCGAGGCACAAAGCGGGCGGCCGCCCCTACCTTCCGCTCGGGCCCTCCACCTCAACTGGCACCGTGGGTCAACAAGGGACTAGAATGGGGGCCAACTAATGACGTACCGACATTGCAAAGCCGTATTCGAGATCTCCTCAAGAGGGATGTCAGTCTTGTCAAGGTAATGCAAGTAATGCTAGTTCATCGGGTCCTGCCGTGCCAACGTCGATCTCTCCGTCTGTGGGAGTTCAACCCGGAAGGACCGTGAACTATTCAACAATACTTCAGCATGACGCTCGAAGGAATGTACGGATTGTTCTTAGGATCATGAATAAAGTGTCCGGATACCACCAAGGATGCGGGTCTCAACTACAACCATCCAGATACCCAAGTAAGTAATTCTGCGACTGAACACGCTGTCCTTTTAATTGTCCCAACATCATTCCAAAAAATTACTCTCAGCCAGGACTGGATAAGAAAGGCAGAGAGGATCAGGTGTTCGGCCCCTCTTTCCAAAGGCTCGCTGGATCCTTTATTAACCAGGATGCTTGAGCACGCACCATATCAGGTGCCATCAGGATAAGATGGGGGAGGAATAGAGAAGCCACAAGCGGGCTTCATACCTTATACATCCAAACCGGGGGATTAAGTGCCTCCGCTAAGGAGGATAATCGGGGAGGTGAATCTAAAATCCCCTCTCCTCACGGGAATAAAAGGGCCGCCTCTGAAGACTTGGAAACGGAGGTTTCCAAACGAGCGAGGAAACCCTCGCCAGAGGACCCTGCCCCAGAGGGCGTCCTTATCGCACAGCACCCGCAAGGGGGCCAGCCCTCAACCGAGTTGTAAGTGAAAAAAGTACTTTGGTAAATATATCTCGCAGTCCGGCTCATAGCCCTTCTCCAAAGAGTTCGTCTTCGGAGGATCTTCTTCCGGAGATGACGGAGAGTGAAACACCTCCTCCTGCCTCCCCGCTACATGGGGCGGACGACCCTGAGGTGTCGTCACGGAGGATTTCTCCTGATCCGCAAGGGCCAGAAGTTAACACTTCGGTTGCCCGAAGTCCGGAGTATTCGGCTCCCAAGGAGAGCAACAGAAAGAGTCCGGGATTGTCCGGCACACAGCCGGACACACTGATGGGTCTTCTAGAGAAAGCGGCTATCTCAGAGGCGCATCGTACCTTAATGGGTACGATCGTTGAGAGGATTTCATCCGCCAAAAGCGGTTTGAATGAAGCTTTTGCGAGCCTGTTAAGAGGCTTTGAGGTACGCAAAGTAATATACATGTATATTGGACAGTACCGTACGCGCTAGGTGTGCTCTGTATAGATAGGAGCCCCTGAGACTCTGGTTGCCGTCTAAGGGCGGCGAACAGAGGATCATAGTCCCAGGTAATGATCGCGCTGCTTTTATACGCAGGCGGCTGAGGGTCCGGCGGCTGACCGGACTGCTGATTTTGCCGAACTGAAGCGGCAGCTTGACGTGGCGGATGCCGACATCGCGCTTGTGAGCAAGCGGCTTGACAAGGCACAGGGTATGTATTTTCGGCTTGTCAGCAAATATTAAGAGGGTCATGATGCTAGTATCTATAATATGTTGTGACTGCAGATGGAGCTGCTGCCATGGACACCCTTAGGGCAGAGCTTGCCCGAGCCAAGGAACAAGCCAGGAGAAGCGATGCGGCTGCCCTAAAGGCGACCGAAGAGTTAAAAGCCAAACAGGCTGCTCATCGCCAGAGCGAAGATAAGATAGCCAAGATGGTTGTTGAGCTGAAAGATGCCGTCGGCCGATATGAGCTCCTTGAAAAGGAAAGCCAAGCAAAAACGGCCGACCTAAAGAAGGCCTTGGAAGCAGCCAAGGAAACTCGCTCTGAAATTAGAGGGATAAGGGAGGAGCTTCGTGAAGCCGGAGATATCATGGCTGGGAGGCCCTTTTTGTTGCGGATGAAGTTCGAAGATCCGAAGTATGCCCCTCTGGATCAGTTATGGAGTGCTGCAGACGCATATGCGGACCTGGCAAAGAGTGTTGCTGATGCGATTGAGTTTTTCAAAGACTAGAAAGATCATGAGGTGGAAAGGTTGTTCTGGTCGCAGTTCAGTGCCCCGACGCGTCCGCTGCCGTTGAATGAAGAGATGGCCGCATGGGCCGAGCTCCATAGGTTGTCTGGGCTTGCTATCAGGTCTGTCATGGATTATCTTTGGCCGAAGGGACCAAGGCCGGACAATTATTTTGGTTTAGTGAAACAATTCCTTGGTGTTGTGTTGCATATGGACGCTGTGAAGAGGTCGGCGTGCATTGAGGGCACGCGGATGACTCTTGCCCGTGTTAAGACATATTGGGCAGGGATGGAGGCCACCGCTATTGCAACCCGGGGTCCGGCGGGAGGCCAGGACCTGGCCGAGTACTATTTTGAAGAAGTCCTAGAAGGCGCCCGTTTAATAGAGGCTCGGTGCTCGAAGAGTACCATGTTCGAGAGAAATGTATCTCCATTGTAAAAACAATGCTATTTTGATTATAAAGGCTGTGTTTATACTTTTGCCCGAAAATATTATAATGCCTCTCGTGCGGCCGTTTATGTATGTATATAACCTGAAAGTTTGCAGTCGTCGGCTTCAGCCCCCACGCATATAATCACACTTGGTCCAACGTCTTGGTCCATTAAGGAGGTAATAGTGCGGTGAACTAGGCAATCAGACTATATAGCTTTAACACTTTCACTTAGCCATAGGAGTTTGACGGTGGGGCTACTATATAGCCCCTAGTACTTCCGCGTTCATCCGAATATGGTGCGCGTACGTACATGACCAGGAAACCAATCCTTCATTAATGCAGAGGAATCGCGAAGATTCCGCTGAGTCATCGAGTGGTTGACCAGTCTCGCGCTATATCATGACAGTTAGTTTTTGGCTTTCTCTACTGAGGTCCTCATCCAGATGAACCAGGGCACAATCGCAGTAGTTCTCCCGGTGCCACCTTAGCCGATAGAGCGGAACGTAAGGTAGCAAAACATGGGATCTGGGCAAACCCAACTATTGACCAAAGACATGATTCGGAGCTGATGCATATAAGGCCAAAATCGCGACGCCGAACACTCCCTAAGGTATTCGGACTTTACAACATATACTGGGCTGAGTAACGCCCTCGATAATGAGCCCTGAGTTTCCAAGTACATGCATTGATCTGGCATGACGAAATGCCAATAACGCTAGTATCCCTCTTGGTTGTTTTAAGTGCCCGGAGGGTGTGAAGCAACAAGGGACATCAAAAAAGGTTTACAAAGGGTCTTAATCTAAAAAGAAACCTTTGAGCGGGGCCCTGTTGAACGTCTGCGCCTTTGTCTCCGTTGTGCCGTATCCTGGAAGGGTGTAGCACGACGATCGTCTGTAAAAGAGGAAAAACCCAGGTGAAAGACTTCATGTGAAAAGTTAGTTATTCTTAATGAACCATAAAAATGTGATCTATTATTGTATTAATAGGGTTGAGCCGAACTATGGGCCTTTTTACATGCGGGCAGCCCCTAGCACCATCTATGGGGGTATATCCATCGACCCAAGCTCATGTTTATCCGGGCTGCTATGACTAGTGGTGCGCCGGACTTGTCTAACTGTGTCCGCGGTCTTGACGACCGGTCATTTATTCTGTTTTGGAACGGCCATTCAGTGTTCGGCTGCTAGAGCCGCCACATATTCTTCCGCATGTAAGGAACGCTCTGTATTCCCGCTAACTGTAATGACGCCACGTGGACCGGGCATCTTAAGTTTAAGATAAGTGTAGTGCGGTACTGCATTGAAACGAGCGGAGGACGTTCTTCCAAGTAGTGTTTGATAGCTGCCTCGGAATGGAGCGATGTCAAAGGTTAATTCTTCACTTCGGAAGTTGTCGGGAGAACCGAATACAACCTATAGTACTAGATAGCCCATGCAGCAGGCCTCTACGCCTGGTATTACTCCTTTAAATGTAGTACTGCTTTGGCTTATTCTTGACGGGTCTATCCCCATCTTGCGGACAGTGTCCTGATATATCAGATTAAGACTATTGCCACCGTCCATGAGGCCTCGGGTGAGATGGTATCCATTAATTATTGGGTCGAGCACCAAGGCAGCCGATCCTCCATGCTGGATACTACTCGGATGATCCCTGTGATTGAAAGTGATCGGGCAGGCCGACCAAGGATTGAACTTGGATGCTGGATACGTCTCGGAGTGCGCGCTTGCGCCTCTACTTTGGTATGTGAGTTGCGTAGATCATGTTCACTGTTTCAACCTCTGGTGGAAATTTTTTCTGTCCCCTAGTGTTCGGCTGGTGAGGCTTGTCCTTGTCTTCACTTGTTGTCTCCCTCCCCTTGTGTTTGGCGTTTAGTTTGCTGGCCTGCTTGAAGACCCAACATTTTTGGTGTGATTTTCAAGTTTTTCGGGGGTGCCATGAATCTGACATAATCTGTCTAGAATCTTATTTAGGTTGGACGGTCCATCTCTACTGCCTTTAAACGACTTTTTCCGTTGACCGGGTTGAGAGCCCCTAAATCCGGCGTTGACCGCCATGTTATATGGGTTTTCTTCATTGTTTCGACGCTTGTTTTTATTGCGTCGCGGCTTCCCGTTGCCATCCCTGGCTTCGGATGTGCCTGGGTCGCTGGTGCCACTACGGGCCAACCAGATGTCCTCGCCCGCGCAGAAGCGGGTCATAAGGCTTGTTAGGGCTGCCATTGTCCTCGGCTTTTCTTGGCCGAGGTGTCTGCGAGCCATTTGTCTCGGATACTGTGCTTGAAAGCCGCTAAGGCTTCGGCATCTAGGCAGTCGATGATTTGATTCTTCTTAGTGAGAAATCTGTTCCAAAGCTTACGGGCTTACTCTCCGGGTTCTTGGATTACGTGACTTAAATCATCTGCATTCGGAGGTCGGACATAGGTCCCTTGAAAATTGGCCCTGAAAGCATCCTCAAGTTCCTCCCAACTTCCAATTTAGTTTTCGGGAAGGCTTTTCAACCAATGCCGAGCTGGTCCTTTCAACTTGAGGGGCAAGTATTTAATGGTGTGGAAATCATCTCCACGAGCCATGTGGATATGAAGGATAAAGTCCTCAATCCAGACCCCAGGGTTTGTGGTTCCGTCGTATGCCTCTATATTCATGGGTTTAAATCCCTCTGGAAATTCATGATCCAGCACCTCATCGGTGAAGCACAGGGGGTGCGCGGCACCCCTGTATTTGGATGTGTCGTGGCATGCTGTCGACGGTTGTTTTGTTCGGTGTTGATTCCGAGATGGTATTCGATCAATATGATCATTTTGGTGGCTGTGATCCTGTGCTGGAGCACGCTTTCTAGATCCATAGATGGACCTGGCCACACCAGCTTTTTTGTCCAGGAGCTCACGTAAATCGTGTGTTGACTTGTGTGCGGCATCATTGGCTGCCTGTCGCGGCCACGGGGTGGTCAGTCCGGCTGATCGGCCGTATTATTTTTCAGCGGAATGGGCTCTATGGCCTCATCGTCAAATTCGGGCAGCAGCTTGTGCTTTGGATAGCTCTTTGTATGGCGATCGTCGCCGTATTTTTCTTCAATGTCAAGCATTTTGTTCCATCTGCGGTTGAGCGTATCCTGCGCGGCCTTAAGCCTTTGCTTCTGCTTCTTCAAGCTCCTCGCGGTGGAAATAAGCCTTCTATGGAGGTTCTCTTGTTCTAAGTGTTTTTTCGGGATGATGAGTGCATCGTCGTCCGGACTGTTCTCCTCTCCGGAGACAGGTTGGTGAGTTTTACCCTCGGGATCGCCGTCATCGGACATTGGCTCCGGAATATGTTCAACATCCCCTGGCTCATCCTGCTCCATCGCTGGGTCCATGGGGTCGTCGTTTCCTTTGGAGTCGACTGGGGTGCTATTCTTTGTTGTCGCTGTTTTTACTGTGGTGGGATTTAGAGCGGCGCCTACGTCGTCGCTTTGGTTGATGTACAAGGGGATTATCCTTCGTTGCATCCTTCCGTTCCTCGCCGTTGTTTTCTTTGGGTGTATCCACCATGTATATATCATATGATGAGGTGGCTGTCCAGCGCCCCGTGGGTGGTGGTTCATGTTCATCTCCAGCATCGTCGTCCATACCGTCGATGTCTTCGGAGTCGAAGTCAAGCGTGTCGGTTAAGTCATCGACAGTGGCTATTAAGTGGGTGGTGGGTGGGGAACAAATTTCTTTGTCGTCCACTTCCCGCTCCAGCCGGACATAGTCCGGCCAAGTGTCTCCTGACAAGGAGAGAGACCTTAATGAATTTAGCACGTCGCCCAAGGGCGAGTGCTGAAAGATATCCGCGGAGGTAAACTCCATGACCGGTGCCCAATCAGATTCGATAGGCATGGACGCACGTGGTTCGGAGCCTGTGGCCGGAGACGAGTCCGAGGGTCCGATGCCACGGGACTCATAGGAGGTGAGGTCTGTGTCCGGCTCAGTCGCCGATGAATGTGCAGCCTCCGTGGCGGGGTCCATCCACCCGTCCTCGGATGGCATGATCTGTTCCAGATTAGGGGCCGGGGCAGCCACAGGTGCGATCTCCCGAACACCGTCTGATGGCAGATCTAAGTCATGCCAGTCGTGACTGTTCAGCGCTCCTGACATGGGCTCGAATCCGTCGAAGATCAAGTCTCCACGGATGTCAGCAGTGTAGTTCAAGTTTCCAAACCTGACCTGATGGCCAGGGGCGTAGCTATCGATCTGCTCTAGATAGCCAAGCGAGTTGGCCCGCAGTACGAAGCTGCCGAATACGAAGATCTGTCCGGGGAGGAAAACCTCACCCTGGACCGCATCATTGCTGATGATTGAAGGAGCCATCAAGCCTTATCGTGGCGGCACAGTGGAACTCTCAATGGAAGCACCAATGTCGGTGTCAAAACCGGCGGATCTCGGGTAGGGGGTCCCGAAGTGTGCGTCTAAGGCTAATGGTAACAGGAGGCGGTGGACACAATGTTTACCCAGGTTCGGGCCCTCTCGATGGAGGTAATACCCTACTTCCTGCTTGATTGATCTTGATGATATGAGTATTACAAGAGTTGATCTACCACGAGATCGTAGAGGCTAAACCCTAGAAGCTAGCCTATGATTATGATTGTTGTTGTCCTACGGACTAAACCCTCCGATTTATATAGACACCGGAGGGGGCTAGGGTTACACAGAGTCGGTTACAGAGAAGGAGATCTACATATCCGAATTGCCAAGCTTGCCTTCCACGCAAAGGAGAGTCCCATCCGGACACGGGACGAAGTCTTAAATCTTGTATCTTCATAGTCCAACAGTCCGGCCAAGGTATACAGTCCGGCTGTCCGAGGACCCCCTAATCCAGGACTCCCTCAGCAGGGGCGGGTGCTGACGGGAGGCTCCCCTCGGTGCTCTGCGGTGCTGGTTTGGTGGAAGTTTGGTGGAGGTCTGCGGCTCGCCGGTACGGGCTGGTGGTGGTCGAGCATCTCAGGGAGAAATCCTTCTTCCGACCTTTGCCGGAGCTGGCGACGGTGGCGCCTGCCGGCATCGCGCTCTTTCTTGGAAGCGTCGCTGATGTATGGTGCTCCACCCCTCACCCCGCGGCCTTGGCTCCGGAGGGAAACATCTGATCCGTGGGATCAGGCGATGAAGGCGTGTTCATGTCTTCTTCCTCCTTGGGGGCATCGTCTTGTAGCCGGCTACAAACCGGTGGATGGCAGCATCTTCGCCGCGTGGGATGGCGGCATCTTCACCGCGTGGAAGGTCGGGATCTTCGCCGCGTGGTTTGCTAAGGCGGCCGTTTCGGGGGCGCTGATTTCTGTTCGGCAACGATGATGGCGTCAAGAGGACTTTGGGTTGCAGCTCGGGCTTCGGTAGTCGAATCTTCCCGGCGTGTCCGAGGTGCTCTTTAGGGCACGATTGGCACAGGTCCTGCATATTTCCCTTGTGGGGCTCGTCGTCAAAGTCGGAGTTGTCGGTTATTTGCGCGTGTGGCCATCTGTTGGCATGTGCCGGCATTTCATGTCGGTGGCCAGGTTGGCCGGTGGTGCCCATGTTATATGGGTTGGGTTGCATCGGTTTTAACCCGGTTTTCCATCAATTAACCGGGCAATTTCCCACTTCTTCTTAATCAATGAAAATGGCAAATCTTTTGCCTCGTTTAAAAAAAACATTTCTATATTATACTTATTTAGTATTTTAGCTACCGACAGCTTTTTTTAGGACTATCGATAGTTTATTCTATAAACTTGTTCAAATATAGACCTATTTGACTTTTGAAAAATCAAATATGTACTAAGTTGTGAAACGGAGGAAGTGTATGCCAAGAGGCGCGCCCCAGCCTCTAGGACTGATTACAGTTCAGACGTCGTAGCGGATGTCACCACGTTGGCGTGGACACGCAACTTCGGTTTGGCCATGGAGTTGGAGCACCGGATCACCGTCAGCAGCAGCAGCAGCACCCTTGCGCACTCATCGACGAAGGCGACTCAGCTAAAGCTGGTGGACTTCTTCAAGGCAGACAAGTGCCCAGGCCTACCTGTACGTAGGAACATCAATTTCACGCTCAAACTTCCAGGCTGCGAACATCCCTTCCGCCGGTTGTGCATCAACAAATTACACTGCACAGTAACACTAGCCAAACACGGCGGCAGCATGCGTCCGTGTGAAGTTCTATGATCAATCAATTGTTTCGTCTCAGGTGTCCAATGGATATTACTATGGTGCCCATCATTGCTTGCTTCCGAACTGCCGAGAGTTCCGAGCGTCGGAGCATCTACAGCTGGACTTATCAAATCCGGCACCATATACGTTTGTGGACACGTCTGTTGATAATGGTCGGACAACTTGGCTGGATATGAGGGATGCTAGACAGTCCGGATATTTGAGACTGGTTTGAGGCGCCCATGTGGGTCAAATTTTTTGACCGGTCAGTGACAGTCCATCCGCCCGGGCGTTTGAGACTGCTTTGAGGCGTCCGGGGGGGCACACACCTGCCAAGCCCTGCCGGGTCGCTCGATTGCCTCACGATTCATGAAATAGTTGGATCCCACACGAGAATATAGTAAATTTTAAGTTTCAATCGTTGAAACTTACGAGTTTTTAATTGGAACTTGTGATTTTGTAGCTCATTTTTACCAAGTTTCATAGATACGATTATAAGACATTTTTTCTGTTGGACGTACCAAAAAAATCATGATTTTATCAATCGCTCATACTAAGTTTTAGTAGTTAAAATTAAACATTTATTTTTAAAATTTGTCAAAACGTATCAAAATGAATCTTATTTGAAAACCCGCGTCACGAGAAATACAAATATGAAAACAAAACTTAATTTGAATTTTTCACTTAAAAGGTAAAAGTTTAAAAATTGTAAGCCAAAAAAAAAAAGCACATGCGAGAAATTCGCTCCTTTGATTCTACCTCAGGATCGCTGTGCATTCGTTGCATACGTGTCATTTTCTCTTCTCCTATTCTCAGGCCCACGATCCAACAAACTTGTGTGCCGTTCTTAATCGCCAAGCATGCAACTTGTAGCAACATTTTTGTCTAAAAATAAAACTTGTAGCAACATTTAAGGCTACTCTCGATGCACCACCAGACACCAACGTGCTAGTACTAACATCTACTCCCTCTAATTCATATTCCCTCCGTTTCAAAATATAGCGCGCCCACGCTTTTTGAGGTTCAACTTTGACTATAAATTTAACCCACGAGACCGATTGCGATGAGAGCAAAAATTATATAATTAAAAACTTTTTTGAATATGAATACATTGGTATATTTTTTTTCTCTCGGCACAGTTGGTCTCGTTTGTTAAATTTATGATCAAAGTTGAAGCACGGAAACCGATGACACACTATATTTTGAAATGAATGGAGTATTAATTATCTCTGATTTAGTACAATTTTATACTAAATCTATGACAATTATTATGGATTGCAGGGAGTAGTACTGCATCATGGCCTGCCCCCTCTTGATACACCAATATTTGCAAGATAGTTGTATAATAGTAGCTTGTTGGTTGATGATATGGAAATTTTACCAACAACAACAAGACTTTCGTTGAAGGTGACCTGATGATGCATGCCTTTCTCCTTGCAACATGGTCCTCTGTGAGCTCTTCACGTGGCAGTGCGGTGGCCCATCTGGACATGTTTTTTTTCTGGCAAAGCCCACAGGTCGAGTCACTGTAACTAGCAGTACTTTTTTCTATTTTTTATTAAGGAAAACAACCTGTTTGTTTATCATGGGTTGCTTATCACGTGTACCACGTGGTCAACTTGCGGTACTATTGTTTCAGATGTGTGGATCCAAATCGGCGCGAGCAGCACTGACCACCACAGAAACAAGCAAACATGATGAGGCCGCTGCGTCTCGTTCCCGGCCTCCTGCTCCTGCTGCTCTCGCGCCCGGCGCCGGCGCCGGCATCGACGGTGGTCACCCACCTGCCGGGATTCGATGGGCCTCTCCCCTTCTACCTCGAGACCGGGTAACCTCGTATCCGCATATGCATTCGCTGGTGGTTCCATGTTGGATTCTCATGGCGGGAGCTGGAGTTGGCAGGTACGTGGGCGTGGAGGAGGACACCGGGGCGGAGCTCTTCTACTACTTCGTGGAGTCGGAGCGGAGCCCCGGCGCGGACCCGGTGCTCCTGTGGCTCACCGGCGGCCCTCGCTGCTCCGGCTTCAGCGGCCTCGCCTTCGAAGTCGGCCCCGTGAAGTACGTGCTGGCGCCGTACGATGGCGGTTTGCCGCAGCTGGTATACAACCCCTTGTCATGGACCAAGGTGAGTGAGAATGACTGAATGTTCGACGGCCACATTCTTGTGCTGAGTATGTCTCTCCTTCCTCGGTTTTCTTCCTGCTTTACTGACGACGACGACGATGATCAGATGGCAAGCATCGTCTTCTTGGACTCGCCCGTCTGCTCGGGCTTCTCGTACGCGCGCGACCCCGAAGGCTGCGACGTCGGAGACTATTCCTCCTCTCTGCAAGTCCAGAGGTTTCTGATTAAGGTGACGAGAGGCGTTGATCGATTTTTCCACTGTCATGGCAATAATTCAGTAGTACATCGACCGCTCACTGCCTGGTTAATTATGCAGTGGTTCACGGATCACCCGCAGTACCTTTCCAACCCTTTCTACATCGGAGGAGATTCATACGCCGGAAAGGTGGTTCCACTCATCGCGCAATACATTTCAGAAGGTAATGTAGATCTCTCTGCTTGACTGCTTCTTCCTAATAATAACACCACTTTAATGCAATGTAGGAGCACGTACATTCCACAAGGTAGAAGAATACTCCAATTTCCTTTGGATTACAGTACAAATTGTTGGTGCATTGTAGTTGTAGGGTCTCTCTAGCTAATTTCCGTTACACGAGTTTTATTATGAAGCAGTACGGAATGTTCTTCCAAGCAGTATTTCAGAAGCAGATATATTTTCCATTTTTCTTCCTGAGTCACCAAGCCAGCTATCTTTTAACTTGCTTCTACTGATCACTGTTTAAATAGTGCGCTATATGTAGCGGCGCTGTAGCGTTTAGAGAGGTCTTGTGCTAACAGACTTTGGTGCTAGCACATCAAGTAAAGTTTTAAATAGCGCGCTGTAACATTTGGAGAGGTCTGCCCCTAAGAGACATAGTCCGCTATTTAAAACTATGCTTCTACTATATGCTCCAGGAATTGAGGGAAGGCAGCAGCCTGTCATCAATCTCAAGGCAAGCTAATCTCTAGCCTTCAAACTCTTGTTATTTTGCAATGGCAAAATGAGTGCAAAGAATGTGTGTTACCATGATAATGTGGCTCGCTCTTCTCTTGTGTTGATGGACATATTTCCAGGGCTATCTGGTCGGCAACCCTATAACGGACCCAAAGTTCGATGAAAATTTCCAGGTTCCAGCTGCTCATGGCTTTGGGATAATATCTGATCAAATATACGAGGTAACAACTAATCCATTCGCTTTGACAAAAGTGTGCTAACAAATTTTGTACTATGTGTTAGTCTAAAGAATTTGTAGTTTTCCTTTTCTTTCCCCAAGGCTGCAATGCAGCACTGCAAAGGAGATTATGTAAACCCCGTGAATCAAATGTGTGCTGAGGTGCTACAAACTGTAAACAGCGTGAGATTCATGTGCCGACCTTTTTGTTATGAACTTAAGGTATTGCCAACATCAGCTAAAGCACATCTCTGCTGCAGCTCATTTCTGAAATCCTAGATGCGCACATCCTGTACAAAAAATGTGTCTTCTCCGCGCCAAAGCCCATACATGATGCAATGGCTAGAAAGAACTTGTTGGAAGAATCGGTCGAGCTAAATGAGGCTCCTGCTCGACCTGCCATCGATTGTCTTGTCAGTCTTTCATTATCCTTGAAGCGTCAGCTTGATTAGAAGATGTGACAATGTCATATGGTTGTGACACTACTCTCGTATCACAAACTTAGATGGATTTTCTTTCTAAACTGCAGACATACGGTTACTACCTGTCATACTTTTGGATGAACAACAAGATGACTAGAGATGCTCTCGGGATCAAGCAGGTAAAGCTACATCATTTTTTGTCAGGAATATCTTTCACGTATTCACAGAGGGTTAAAACATCCTAAGTGTAGAAGCATTACCATCTAAATCACTTAGAACAGCACTGACAAAAACAAATTTGGCGATAGGGGACGGTTAGTGAGTGGAAAAGATGCAAAAGAGAACTTCCCTACCCATATGACATGCCAAGCAGCATACCATACCATATCAACCTCACCATGAGAGGTTACCGTGCACTCGTGTACAGGTGAGCAAGCGCGACATCAAAATAAGTTTTCTTATCCATAGTGGGTGGTAATCTTCTTTGAGACCTTGTAAATAAAATATTTTGTCTGTGGGAGCACAGCGGAGACCATGATCTTCAGGTGCCTCAGTTGAGCACGCAAGCATGGATAAGGTCTTTGAACTTCTCGATAGTCAATGATTGGAGGGCATGGCATCTCAATGGCCAGGCCGCAGGGTCAAGTCATCTGACTCCTTTTCTTTGCACCTCTTCACATAGAGAACAAAAACTATATGAATAGCATTGTGTATCATGTTCCTCTATCTTTTCTGATGAGCAATACTTTTTTTTCTTTTTGCAGATTTACCATTGCATATGCGAACAATTTGACATTTGCAACAATAAAGGTGATCTTGTTTTTCTCTTTAGATCATGGTTCTTGTCCATGGATTGGATGATAGAACCATTATGTGGAAGATATAATAGAGCCCTTCATCGCTTGTTTGTGTAGGGTGGTGGTCATACTGCTCCAGAGTACCAGCCAGAAGAATGCTTTGCCATGGCCCAACGATGGCTGGCAAATGAGCCACTTTGATGCTTTCATTGTACATTTTTGTCTCTTAGCATAAATCTTTTTTTTATTTTGCTTCTCTCCACATGTAAAGATGGTCTAAATAGTTCCACACCAAAGATTAATCGCCCTCCTAGCATTATCTGCCTTCAAGGTATGATGCCTTCAGAATAGTTGGGATTTAGGAATGGATGACGACAATAGAATTATGGGCTTGTGATGCTGCAGGGAAGCGCCACATGTCCCTGCCAACCCCTGCCACGTCAAGGCCACAGGCTTTAACCCAGGTCTAGCCTAGCATGATTGGCACCCCTTCATCCTGGGATTTTTAAATAGTGGAGTTTTTTCATTTATCGACGTTGTCTGTGTTGTTTCTTTGCCAAAGAGGATAAATAAGACTTCATGGCGGCGATTTGGAATTCTTATAATGATATTTAAAATGATAGGTCGGAGTGATGAAATTCCTTAGAAAATATGCACATCGTATTTTTATGAGGCCAAAGGCTATTATATAATTATATATGCGCATAAATGTCAAGCCCATGATACAAAGGGGGAAACAATACTGAGCATGGTGAAATAGGAGTCCTGATGTCCTTTAAGTGTGGGCCCTCGTGAAGAAACCCACCAACAGTAACTCTGAAGGTAGATACAAAGGACCTTCTCATGCAAATGAAAGTGCATAAAGGAATCATCCTTATCAATATGCTTGGTGTGCTCATGCTTCACAGAGTCGTGTGCAATGCTGATAACTCCAGTATTTTTTTATAAAAGAGGAGTGAAAAACACCAAAATTCTCGAGTAACCACCATAGCTAAGTCACACATGTTTTGATAAAAGCATACCTCATAACTCTTCCCCTACATTCTAATGGAAAACTGCGGTATGTTTGTTCATCTTCTAGACAATGAAAGAACCATCAAGAAAAAAAAAGCAAAAAGTGGTGAGCGGCACCAAGGATCGTTACGCCAAATAGCATCTGAACAGGCATGAGGCTATATAAAATGGAGTGGAAAAATAAAAGACAGTGAGAGAGAGTCCCACAAAGATGTAAGGAGGTGACTTTAGTGAACTTAAGTGGAAGTAGAGACAAACTGATGAGAGCAGCGATATGGCTCATAGAGGCATTTGCTCATATTATCTGGACCATAAGAGCATCTCCAACGGCCGCATAAAAATTTCGCGCCCAATAAAGGTTATAGCGCACCACTTTAGCACTTTTAATGTGCCGGGACCAACATTGCTTTACCAGACGCCCAAAAGCGCGCGTCCAAAAAGCACGCAGTGCAAATTGTGAAGCGCGCGCAATCCGGAGCCCAAAATATGCTGCGCGCGATAGCGTTTTTCAGCGCGCGCGCAAAAACTTTTAGCACTACAGCTTCCGCTGGAGCTGTTCGGCGCCCAAAAAACAAATTTTTAATGCGCGAAGCTTTTTTTGGCGCCTGTTGGAGATGCTCTAAGTAGCAGCACGATGAACTGTGCAGCAGCAGTTAATGTGAATGGGTGCGAGCTGGGGAAATTGGTGCCTTTGCCTGAATACAGTGATAGTACGTATGTATCGTGTGGCGCACTTGGCTCAGGGTGTGACGGCTGGAGGCACGGTCCATATGGACGTTTCGCGTCTGTAACGGTAGTTGCAAAGTGTACCTGGTCCAGAATTTGGCCGGGCTAAAGCTGATTATTTATTTTAGTTGGGAAAAGCTAAGGTTTAGCTGCGCGTATGTTTCGGTGCTGACTTGGAGTGAAATCGGAGACACTAGTAGTTGCCTTTTTTTCCGAGGATACATTAGTTGACTAACGTTGATCCTACTCGGCTAGATGATTGTATTTATTCGCCGAGTCATTTGCTTCGTAACCTTGGTCTAACGAGGCCTTATATATAGCAGTAGTAAGTTTTACATAGTCACCCTGCAAAAAAGAAGTTCTACGTACTCAACGGAACAATTTTCCAAGTACTCCCTACGATCCAACATAATTGGCATTTTGAAAAATTTAGCATAGATTAAGGAGGTGCTGAAATCTCCTTTCTGCCCTTTTGTTTTGGAAGAGTATCAGGTGATACCACCCTTCACATGCTTCCGTGCTCTCAAGTTTGATAAATATTTAAATGCTTAAAAAAATCTTGAATATTTTTTGCAAATGTTCATAGGACATGTGTCTACAAATCTTAGAAGGTTCAAATCCAAATTTGAAAGACACATAGGTAAACTAAAAAGATAAATCCAAATGTGAATAGTGTCATTTTTTGACACTATTCATGTTTTACACAACTAATCCTAGCTTTGCCTTATTTGTTGCTCGACATGTATTTTGAATTTGGATTTTGAATTTTGTCGAAGTTGTACGCACATGCCTTCTGAGCAATCACATGCGGTGATAGTTAGGTGGCAGTTGGACGAGTAAATGTTGTGCGCTGCACACCACCGGCTATCTAACGGCATTGTAGAGGTGGGCCTACAAACTGTTGCAATACAAAGAGAAAACAAAAATACGGAGCATAATACACTAAAACACCCAGATCCCGAGACATGTTAACGCTACAGATAATAAGAGCATACGGAAGTACAACCCATATTGAATTTTCGTATTATTAGTAAGTTCTCCATACTCAGCCAGTCAGCCGAACCATTTTCCGAGAACTCCCCACAATCCATATAATCGGCGTTTTAAAAAATTTAGGATAGATTAAGGATATTCTGAAAGCTCCTTTCTACCTTTCATTTTGGGGAGAGACTCAGGTGATACCACCCTTTGCATACTCCGGTGCTCCTAATAAGTTTGAAAAATATTTAAATGTTTAAAATATCTTGAAAAAAATTGTGTATGCTCACAGGTCATGTGTCTACAAACCTTAAATAATTCAAATCCAAATTTGAAACACATATATAGAGAAACTGAAATAATAGATCAAGATGTGAATAGTGTCGAATTTTTGACACTATTCATATCTTTACCCTTTTTTGCGGTGAAAAAACACAATTCATCATAGATTTGTCTTTTTTGCTGCTCTATGTGTATTTTGAATTTGGATTTGAGTTTTGTAGAAGTTGTACACACATGCCTTTTGAACATTAAAAAATCAGGAATTTTTTGGAACATTTTAAATGCGAGTTTAAAATTTTGGGAGCATATGAAGAGTAGTATCACCTACCGGGTGGCATGTCCGGTTTGCAATCTTAACCCATGAAATTGATAATTGTGAAGAGTAGTATCACCTAATATTTTCCTTCCGTTTTGCTGCTACTAACAGAACATGCAACCAAATGGACCGCAAAATGGGATCAAGCAATCAGAAATGCCACAGTGTTCAGAGGTGAGAGGGCAAGTTTCAACAAATGGAGAGGAGCTTTCAAGCATGACATTACTCTGATGCAGCATCGAATCAAATCTGGATACAAGGATGAGTTACTCAAGTGGATCTCTTTCTTGCCACCTTAAGTTTTCGCCTTTTATTTTATTTTGTTTTTCTCCTTTCCTTTCGGTTACCTCTTGTAATCATGTTGTTGTAACTGTTGTCTGGCTTTAATAAAGTTTTGATATGCTGTGGGGGTTTTCCCCACAGTTCACAGTAAAAAAAAAAATGGGATCAAGCACGTGGATAACCGTAGAAAGCATATCCGGTGCTCAACCATTGCTCCAGGATAACATGTACTTAAAATAAAATAAAAAACATATCATTAACAGGGCTCGTGACATCCAGTTGGAGTACATAGCAAAGTGATTTTTTTGCGAGGGCATAACAAAGGGATTTAAGAGCACTAACCATCTGACATACGTGCAGTGGTAATCAGGTGGCAGTTGGACCAGTAAATGCCGTGCGCTGCACATTACCAGAATGGCACCTAGACTGTACAGAAAATACATCCATCTGTACCACCGGCTATCTAACATCAGCATACGAAATGAATGCACTGCAGTGGTGGGCCTATGAACTGTAGCAATATGAATGCACTGCAGTGGTGGGCCTATGAACTGTAGCAATATGACGAGAAAATAAAAATACGAACTGCAATACACTGCAGCACCTAGATCCCAAGACATGTCAATGCTTGAGATAATGTGAGCATATGGATGTATGACCCATATTGAATTCTCGCAAACTGATTCATAATGAGAATACAATATGAGATAGCTGGATCGTGACATCAAGATAGACAAGACTCACAACGCAGTGATGATATTATTGAATAAGATAGAGGTTCACAATCAGAAGTGCAAAGGAGAACACATAGTTCCATTGGAGTCTCAATGGTGTGCTCATCAGTAAGAGCAAGAAGATCATGAAGGTATTTCTCTTGGGAAATAAAGAAGGCATTTGGTGAAGAAACCTCAATCCCAAGAAAGTACTGAAGAGGACCAAGATCAAACAGAAAAAACAACTCACTATACAACCCTTCACAAAGTGAATGTACTTAGAGTTGCCACCTACATAGAGTAGTAGAAGATGAAGAGTCCTGCCATAAGATGAATGATGGAAAAAAATCATTGGATCATGATCACTTGCCAAAAATCTACAACTCAAGTGAGGTGGAAGATATCGTAGAAGTGGCGGAGAAGCAATTGGTGTTTATCCCAGCCAACTCTAGTGCACAATAGAGCTATGAACGATTCCCTGTTAAGCTACGTCAATTTCTATGTACTGACCGATGCCAAATTCTTTTAGTGCTCGAGAAATTCAGAATCGCCATGGGCACCAAGTACTATTCGTGCGAGGGAGAAATTTGAAAGTACTGCTCACAGAGCATCTTCTAGAGTTAGGGGTTCTCGACTGTGAAGACAGGGAAGGTCATCGGTGGTGGTGGCTGATGTCGGATTTCGGGTTCCGGCAGACCCTTGAGGTTCGAACACTGGGGTGCGCACGAAGATCTCTCCCCTACCAGCTCACGTGTCGAAGTCTCGCAAAGATCTAAGCAAGAAAGATGGACACACAAGGGACACGAGGTTTATACTGGTTCAGGTCACCATTGTGGTGTAATACCCTACTCCAGTGTGTGGTGTGGTGGATTGCCTCAGAGGCTGATAATGAACAGTACAAAGGGAGAACAGCCTCGCGAGGGGCTGTTCTTGAGCTGGTGCGATGAACTGCTTGGATGAGTTCACTCGCTTCTCTCTCTCTCTCTCTCTCTCTCTCTCTCTCTCTCTCTCTCTCTCTTTGGCTGATCTCTGGATTGTTGATCTCTAGATGCCTCTAGATCTCTCTCTATCTCTCTCTACCCTGCGGGTGGCTAGCCCTATTTATAGAGCGAGGCCCTGGGCCTCTCCCCAAATAATGAGCGGGAAGGGCGCCAACAATTGGCCATTTTGAAGGGGAACATCTAGTACACTTATCCTGACTAAAGTTGGTCTTCGGCTGCCAAAGGCTCTGACGGTGACGCCGCCCTGGGCTCCACGATGACCTCCATCCTGCCGTTCTGCTGGTCTTCGTCTTGTTGCACCGAAACGGTAACCTTTGCCTGATGCCTTGGCCTATGCTTGCCCCCTTTGCACCGAAAGGGAAATAAGGACACTACGCAGGCCGGCGCCCGCCTGGCACCCGCCTGGCCTCCGATCGTCATGGCTTGCGACACGGGCCCCTCGGGAGGTGCCCTGCCTTGATCTCTCCGCCTCCTCGCGAGCCCGCCTGAGGAGGCTGCTCCTGAGGAAGCTCCTTGTCGTCCGCCCCGCGAGGCTTGGCCCCTCGCGAGGGTCTTGAGCTCGAGCTGATGAAGCTGGGCTGCATAGGGCCCTCACTTGAGCCTTGCCGCAGGACGCAGGCAGGCAAGTCTGGGGACCCCCGTTCCCAGAACGTCGACAGTAGCCCCCGGGCCCAAGGCGCGCCTGGACTTGGCTTAGCAGAGAAGCGAAGGGGCAAGTGCGAAGCGCCGTGGGCCCCAACAACCTGCGGCCTTGGGCGCCGCGTGGCGGTTGATTGGACGTGGGTGTCTCCGCTTCCCCATGACGCCTCGGCAACCGCACGACTTGACAAGTCCCTGCATGCAAATACGGGTCATGATTACCTGTGATCATGGAGGCCGAAGGTTGGCCTTCTCCGGCTATAAGTACGGAACGACGCAAGCCACTCCGGTTCATCTCCCTCTGCTACTCCTCCTCTTCTTCATCTTCGCCATTGCCCGCTATCCCCATGGCTCCACCGAAGAGGTTCTCGGCCGCAGAGAAGGGAAAGGCTCGCCAGGAAGGGCCTGACTCTCCTCCGACCAAGCGCGGTCGGGGCCGGCCCCGCAAGCACCCTGCGTCCCCTGTGGTGCCTTCCCGCGGTCGCGGGGGCGGCTCCCTGTGCGGTGACGAGCGCCTGGTCGTGGATGGGAGGTACGTCGTGGTTGCACGACCCCCCAGACCACGCTTCCGCTCGGCGGAAGTGCTGCTAGAGTTTGTTGTGTGGTCGGCGAACCTGACCAGCACTTGGCTCCAGCTTCCTTGCTTCTTCATAGGTGAGCTTCCAGCCAGCGCTCCGGGCGGCCTCTGGCTTCAGGCGGACGACTGCTGCAGCAGAGCTTCCTGGGCTTCGCTGGAGATTTCCGCCGCCGGGGGTTTGGCCCTGACCCGTGGCTGGCAAACTTTTGCTCGTGCGCGTGGCCTGAGCCGGCGGTGCACCTTGCACTTCAGGTTCGACGGCGACGCCACCCTCTGCGTGTGGGTGTTCGGGGAAGACGGTTGTCGCGCTGGGTGCTGCCCCGAAGACGATGACTATGGCAGGGCGCCCATCCTTGGCGTCGATCGGGACGAAGATGGCGTTAGGCGCGTGGGTTGCAGCGCCCGGGGCTCGGCAAGCTTTGGCGACTCTCCTTCAGGCAGCAGCTCCTCCAGCGGGGGTCGCGACCAGCCTCCATATCATCGCGCCCGCCTGGGGGAAGGTAGCGGGCCGGCCCACCGTCGCGCCTCGGTGAAGCTAGAAGAGGGGATCTGACCGAGCTCGGAGGCAGTACGAGCCCTCGTCGTGGGCTGGTGCCGAGCTAGTCATGCCCGTTTTGCCTTTCTTCTTTTCCTGCAAAAAAGAGGGAGTAGTGTAGGGCCCCGCGAGGGCATGTTGAACTGTCATTGCTAATTATCGTGCTGTTTCCGCTATTTCCGTGCTCCGTTTCTGTGCCGTGTACCCGTGTTCGGGAGTTACTTAACCTGTGGAGGCTTGTAGCGGTCCTTGCCTCCTGAGGCCGAGGCCTTGCCGTGTACTTTATGTCCTGCAAGGATTAGTCAAGAGGGGTGGCTTTTGGTTCGGTTGCGGGGGCGACCGACCCAGGTCCCGTGCTCGCGTCACAATGCCCGTGGGGCAAGGACTGGGAGTGGTGCTCCCTCAGCGGACCTGGATAGGAGAGCTTTAGGCGACCGGGGCAGAAAACACTCGCGAGGGCACCCGCATACCTCCCTTGCGAGACTTGCGCGAGGGAAAACCAAAGCAGATGAGCAAAAAGGAGAAAGGGTGGCTCGAGCCAGAGGCACGGACAGCTTCGATAAAACTTCAAATAGGAAAGAACAAGACAACTGCAAAAAGCAAATGAAAAGGCCGCGTCCGGCACCTAATCTAGTCTTCATCGTCTTCTCACCAGCGCGGAGCTAAGTGCTGCCACTGGGCATGGGCGGGAGCCCCCGAGGCCCGAGGGCGGCACTTCAGAGACTCCGGGGCGTGTACAGCCCCACTCATTATTACGTGAGAGTGTCACGGGCGGCGAGCTTCACAGGCATTGGCCTTCTTCACAGGCACCGGGCCTTCTCCAAAACGCGGTAGCTTCACAGGCGTTGGCCTTCTTCACAGGCACCGGGCCTTCTCCAAAACACGGTAGCTTCACAGGCACCGGGCCTTCTCCAAAATGCGGTAGCTTCACAGGCGTTGGCCTTCTTCACAAGCATCGGGCCTTCTCCAAAACGCGGTAGCTTCACAGGCATTGGCCTTCTTCACAGGCACCGGGCCTTCTCCGCAGGCACTGGGCCTCGCCAGGGGTAGAATCTCCGGAGATGTTGGATGTTCAACGCGTTCTGGATGGGTACTCCCTCCTGGGTCTCCAAGCGCGCGGAGTCGGGCCTGGAAACATGAACAACCTTGAACGGGCCCTCCCACATGGGAGAGAGCTTGTGCAGCCCTTCCCTGGAGAGGACCCGCCTGAGCACGAGGTCCCCTACCTCAAGAGTCCTGGGGCGGATGTTGCGGCAGTGGTACCGCCGCAGCGCCTGTTGATACCTTGCCGCTCGCAGTGCGGCCTCTCGACGGTGTTCCTCCCCTAGCACGAGGTTCGTCCCCCGCATGGCGTCCTGCTGTGCCTCGTCGAACGCCAGGACCCGTGCGGAACGATGCCTGATCTCGTGAGGGAGGACTGCCTCAGCTCCGTAGACGAGGAAGAACGGAGTCTCGCCGGTTGGTTTGGCCGCGGTTGTGCGGATAGACCATAGCACGAACTGGATCTCGTCGTACCAGCCCCTACCACAGGCCTCCAGCTTCTTCTTGAAGGTCCTGGTTTTGAGGCCCCTCAGGACCTCTGCGTTGGCTCGCTCGGCCTGACCGTTGCTCTGGGAGTGTGCTACCGTATCGTAGCATATCTGCGTTCCAAGGTTAGCACAGTATGTTTTGAAGAGGTTACTGGTGAACTGCAAACCGTTGTCGGTGATGATGCGGTTAGGCACCCCGAATCGGCTCACGAGGCCCTTGATGAACTTGACCGCGGAGCCTGCAGGGATGGTGCGAACAGCTTCCACCTCAGCCCACTTGGTGAACTTATCCACGCCGACATAGAGGTAGCGATAGCTCCCTGGCGCCCGAGGGAATGGGCCCAGGATATCCAGCCCCCAGTCTGTGAATGGCCATGAGAGGGGTATAGTCTGCAGACCTCCCGCCGGCTGATGGATCTGCTTGGCATGGAATTGGCAGGCCTCACAAGCCTTCACCAGCTCCACGGCGTGGTTGAGTGCCGTGGGCCAATAGAACCCGTTGCGGAATGCCTTGCCAACGAGGGTCCGTGATGATGAGTGATGCCCACAATCTCCACCGTGTATGTCTACCAGCAGCTCCTTCCCTTGCTCTCTAGAAATGCAACGTAGGGACACATCATTTGGCCGCCTCGGATAGAGCTCTCCATCCTTGATGCAGTAGGCAGTGGCCTACCGCGCCACATGCTCCGCTTCCTCCTCCTTCTCCGGCAAGGTCCCCTGTGTCAGGTAGTTCCTGAGCTCTGCGATCCAGCATCCTTTCTGAGGCTCCAACGCCAGGAGCAGGCGTGCTCCTGAGGCCGGGCCGCAGACTGGGGCTCCCGAGGCAGGCGGCTGGGGGAGCTCTTCCCGAGGCTGCGTCGTGCTTGATAGTGACGGTGTTGCCGAGGGCTTGAAGAGTCGCTCCTCGAAGACGCCTGGCTCCTGAGGTAGCCGCCTAGATTTCCTTTTGGCGATGTCATTAGCCTCTTGATTGGTGCCGCGAGGCACATGCTGCAGCTCCAGTCACCAGAACTGCTTCTCCATCCTGCGGACCTCCGCGAGGTAGGCTTCCATGTGCTCGTCCTTCGGCTCGTACACCTTGTTGGAGAAATTAACGAGGAGTTGCGAATCACCCTTGATGGTGAGGCGCTTTACCCCCAAGGTGACTGCGGCTTTCAGGCCTGCTATGAGGCCTTCGTACTCTGCTATGTTGTTGGAGACCTTTTCTCCGTGCTGGAAACAGAGTTGTACGGTGTAGTAGAGCTTGTCTTGAGTGGGAGATACGAGCACCGCGCCAGCCCCCGCGCCGTGTCGGGTGAACACCCAATCGAAGTACATGACCTAGCCGTCCGGTGCCTTGCTTCCCGGGGAAAGTGATCGATCCTCGCCAGCCTCAAGGCCTGGCGCCTCTGTCCATTCCGCCACGAAGTCCGCAAGCGCAACCCCCTTGATGACTCTGGTCGTGCTAAATTCTAGCTGAAACACTTGCAGCTCGATGTTCCACTCAGCGACTCTTCCAACTGAATTGGGGCTCCTGAGTACCCTTTCCAAGGGGTATGATGAGACGACCTTGATGGGATGGCCTTGGAAGTAGTGCTGCAGCTTGCATGAGGCCACCAGATGCGCGAGGAGGAGTTTTTGAGGCATGGGGTACCGCGCCCTTGCGTCTCGTAGCACCGTGCTGATGAAGTACACGGGGTGCTCGACGAGGTTGGGAGCGCTGGCGCTGCTTGCGTCCTCCAGAGGTTGGGGTGCCTCCTGAGATGATGGATGAGGGAGTCCTGGATTAGGGGGTGTTCGGATGGCCGAACTACCACCGTTAGCCGGACTCCTGGACTATGAAGATATAAGATTGAAGACCCCGTCCCGTGTCCGGATGGGACTTTCCTTTGCGTGGAAAGCAAGCTTGGCGATACGGATATGTAGATCTCCTACCATTGTAACAGACTCTGTGTAACCCTAACCCTCTTCGGTGCCTATATAAACCGGAGGGTTTTAGTCCGTAGGACGAACAACAATCATACCATAGGCTAGCTTCTAGGGTTTAGCCTCTCTGATCTCGTGGTAGATCTACTCTTGTACTACCCATATCATCAATATTAATCAAGCAGGAGTAGGGTTTTACCTCCACCAAGAGGGCCCGAACCTGGGTAAAAACATCGTGCCCCTTGTCTCCTGTTACCATCCGCCTAGACTCACAGTTCGGGACCCCCTACCCGAGATCCACCGGTTTTGACACCGACATTGGTGCTTTCATTGAGAGTTCCTCTGTGTCGTCATCTTTAGGCCCGATGGCTCCTCCGATCATCAACAACGATGCGGTCCAGGGTGAGACCTTTCTCCCCGGACAGATCTTCGTATTCGATGGCTTTGCACTGCGGGCCAATTTGCTTGGCCATCTGGAGCAGATTGAAAGCTACGCCCCTGGCCATCAGGTCAGGTTTGGAAGTTTGAACTACACGGCTGACGTCCGCGGAGACTTGATCTTCGACGGGTTCGAGCCACAGCCAAGCACGCCGCACTGTCACGATGGGCATGATCTAGCTCTGCCGCCGGACAGTGCCCTGGAGGCCGCACAAGTGTCTGCTCCGACCCTTAGCTCAGATCCGACTGCGCCGATCGAGGATGGGTGGCTGGACACCACCTCGGGGGCTACTATCTCTACGGCGATTGAGCCGAACACCAACCCTGTCCCTTGCGAAGCTCATGACTCCAAGGTGCCGGACTCCGCTCCAGACTCCGAACCTTCCGCGCTCCTGCCAATTGAATCCGATTGGGCGCCGATCATGGAGTTCACCACCGCAGACATCTTTCAGCACTCGCCCTTTGGCGACATCCTGAATTTACTAAAGTCTCTCTCTTTATCAGGAGAGCCCTGGCCGGATTATGGTCAACGAGGTTGGGATGCGGACGACAAAGAAATTCAAAGCCCACCCACCATCCACTTCGTAGCCATGGTCGAAAGTTTAAACAACGTGCTCGACTTCGACTCCGAAGACATCGACGGTATGGATGACGATGTAGGAGATCAGCATGAACCAACACCTATAAGGCACTGGACAACCACCTCATCTCACGATGCATGTATACATGGTGGACACACCTAAAGGAAGGGACGATGAGGAACAACGGGACGCCACAAGGGATAGTTCCCTCGCAAAGCAGTCAAAACAGCGACGTAAGCGCCGCCCAAAATCCCGGCTCGACAAAGACAGCAGCCATACAGACCCAGCCATAGAGCAGGGCGAACCGGTGGACGACGAACATGCTATCAAGCAACCGTCCAAACAGGACAATATGGATAAACAATCTGTCCCCGGGAAGATAACAGTCCGGACGATCTCACACCGGACAAGTTGTTGGAGCAGAAGAACCTCCACAAAAGGCTCGTCGCCACTGCACGTAGCCTGAAAAAGCAGAAGCGGAAGCTCAAAACAGTGGAAGATGCGCTCAGAATCAGATGGAGCAAATTACTCAACACCGCAGACAAATACGGCGATAGTCGCCGAACAAAGAGCTACCCGAAGCGAAAACTACTGCCCGAATTTGATGAGGAGGCCGTAGAGCCCCCGCAATCAAAGAACAGGGAGACCACCCGGTCGGATAGACGACCCCATGGCAAACATAGAGCGGCAAACGGCGCCACACACAAGCCGGCACGCAATCCGCACACGGATTCGCATCAAAGAGATGGCCCAGTTAGATCTATCTACGGGCCAAGAAAGCAAGCTCTAGTAAGCAATGCAACACATCAAGTATCCGAATATTACGGTACACCTAAATATAGGGGTGCCGCACAACCCCTATGTTTCACTGATGAGGTTCTGGATTACGAATTCCCAGCGGGATTCAAGCCCGTAAACATAGAGGCATACGACGGAACAACAGACCCTGGAGTCTGGATTGAGGATTACATCCTCCACATACACATGGCTAGAGGAGATGACCTCCACGCCATAAAATACTTACCCCTCAAGCTCAAAGGGCCAGCCCGGCATTGGCTCAAAAGCCTCCCCGAAAACACCATTGGAAGTTGGGAAGAGCTCGAGGATGCTTTTCGGGCAAATTTTCAAGGGACCTATGTCCGACCTCCGGATGCAGACGATTTAAGTCACATAGCTCAACAACCAGGAGAGTCAGCCCGAAAATTCTGGAACAGATTCCTTGCTAAAAAGAACCAAATAGTCAACTGTCCGGACGCCGAAGCCTTAGCAGGTTTCAAACACAACGTCCGAGATGAATGGCTCGCCAGACACTTCGGCCAAGAAAAGCCAAGAACAATGGCCGCATTAACAAGCCTGATGACCCGCTTTTGTGCGGGAGAAGACAGCTGGCTGGCAAGATGCAGTACCAGTGATCCAAGTACATCCGAAGCCAAGGATGGAAATAGGAAACCGTGACGCAACAAGGACCAGCGCCGGACCAAGGGAAACAGCCCGAAGAGCACGGCAGTCAACCCCGGATTCAAAAGCTCTCGGCAGATTCATAAAAAACTGCCCCTTAAGGATAACAGGGACGAGCTATCTAACTTAAACAAAATCTTGGACAAGATATGCCAAATCCACAGTACTCTCGGGAAGCCTGCAAACCATACCCACGGAGATTGTTGGGTCTTCAAGCAGTCCGGCAAACTCAACGCTGGACACAAGGGGCTCGACACACCGAGCGAGGACGATGACGAACCCCACAAGCAGAGCACCGGAAAACAAAAGAATTTCCCACAAGAAGTCAAAAGAGTAAACTCACTTCACGTGACAAAAGGGAAAAATAGAGCGGTGCCCATAGAGGTACACGCCATATGGCCTATCCCAGAGGAGTCCCGCCACTAGTTGTTAAAACCAATCACCTTCGACCATCAGGATTACTCTAGAAGTATCCGGAATGCAGGATGGACTGCCTTGATATTAGATCTGATGATTGACGGACTCCAATTTACACAAGTCCTAATGGACGGCGGTAGTGATCTAAACCTGCTATACCATAACACAATCCGCAAAATGGGGATAGACCCAACCAAACTTCGCCATAGCAACACTTCCTTTCAAGGGGTAATGCCATGTCCATATGCCCATTGTATGGGCTCTCTACTGCTAGAAGTTGTGTTCGGCTCACCCGACAACTTCCGCCGCGAAAAGTTAACCTTCCACCTTGCCCCATTTACAAGTAGCTACCAAGCACTACTGGGACGCGAAGCTTTCGCCCGCTTTAACGCAATATCGCATTATGCATCCCTTACACTTAAAATGCTCGGTCCGCAAGGCATCATCTCCTTAAAGGGAAATATCGAGTGTTCCTCGAGCGCGGAAGATTGTGTGACTGCCTTGACAGCCACACACTAAACCAGCTTCACTAATCAAAGCACCTAAACAGGTCGTTCAGACCCCGGACACGGTTAGACGAGTCCAGCGTAAACATACAAGGGCTTACTAGCCGCATACCCCCGCACAAGGGGCTCCGCGCATGTACAACAAGAGACAATAAGGCTCAATTTTATTCATTTTTTGAATTGTACTTTGTTTATTTAGTATAATGTACATTTTCGCATGATCTTTTTCAACTAAGTTCCTCTCTTTTACAGATGAACACCGTGCTACACCCATCCAGGATACGGCACAACGGAGACACAGGCGCAGACGTGTAGTAGGGACCCGTGACAAGGATTCTTTTTAGATTAAGACCCTGCATAAACCTTTTTTTACTGTCTCTTGTTGATACGCATCCCCTGGTTTCTTGCCATAACCAAGGAGGAGGCTGGCGTCTTGGCATGGGCCACGTCAGAATTTTGCGCGTACCTAGACACCAGGGGCTTATTACAAAGGGCGTTGTTCGGCCTGTTTTCATAAAGACCGAATACCTTAGGGAGTGTTCGGCGTCTCGAGTTAGGCCTTATATGCATCAGCTCCGAATCATGTCTTAGGTCAAATGTTGGTTTTGCCCAGCTCTTGTGTTTTGCTGCCTTACGTTCCGCTCTATCGGCTAAGGCGGCACTAGGAGAACTACTGCGATTGTGCCCCGGTTCGGCCAGGCGAGCACCTTAGTAGAGAAAGCCGAAAACTGACTGTCATGATATAGCATGAGACTGGTCAACCACTCGATGACCCGCCGGAATCTATAGGATTCCTCCGCATTGACGAAGGACCGTTTCCCGGTCAGGCACATATGAGCCCCGAATCCGGGTGAGCGCGGTGCCCCTAGGGGCTATATCGTAGCCCCACTGTCAAACTCCTATGGCTAAGTGAAAGTGATAAAGCATTATAGTCCGGTTGCCTAGTTTGCTGCGCTACCACCTCCTTTATAGGACCAAGACGTTGGATCAAGTGTGAAAATGCGCCTTTTGCAAACACCCCTGCATTATATGCGAGGGGGCTGACGCCGAAGACTGCCATCTTTCAGGTTATATATACATATACATTAGTGGCCGCACATGAGGTATTTTAATTCTTGAAAGGCACAAGTATAAAAAGCTCTTATATTCCATCGATACATTGTTTCACAATAATACATGTTATTCGAACATAATATCCTTCGAGCACTGCGTCTCTATTAAACGAGCGCCTAGCAGAACTTCCTGAAAATAGTGCTCGATAGGTACTCGGCTTCCGTCCGAATCTTGGGATGCAACATCAGTGGCCTTCATCTCTGCCCAGTATGTCTTGACACAGGCAAGAGCCATCCGCGCACCCTCTATGCATGCCGACCTCCTCATTGCATTGATATGCGGCACCGCACCAAGGAACTGCTGCACCAAGCCAAAATAACTCTTTTGCTCGGGCCTTTTCGGCAACAAAAGACTCACGACATCCTTCATGGCAAGTCCGGATAACCTATTCAGTTGCGCCCATTCGGCCAAGCGATCGGTTAATGAAAGTGGGCGCTCTGGATTATGGAACTGCGACCAAAACACCTTTTCCATTTCGTGATCCTTTTGATGAAGTGTTCGGCCGCGTCCGCGGCACTTACCACCAAGTATAGATAAGAATCCTCCGCACTCCACAGCCGGTCCAACTGAGCACATTTAGGATCCATGAATTTCCTCCACAGCAGAAAGGGCTTCCAGCCGCGATATCTCCGGCCTGACGCAGCTCCTCCTTCATAGCTCTCATCGCAGACCGAGCATCCTTGGCCTCGGTAGTGGCCTTCTGCAGGTCCTCTTGCACCGCTCGATCTTCTTTTTCAAGAAGCTTGCAGCGGTCGACAACATTCTACAACTCCACGGCCATCTCGGCCATTTCCTTCTTGCTTCAGCAGTGAGCAGCATGTTCGGCTTTTAGCTCTTTGGCCGCCTTTAAGGCAGCCGCATCACTCTTTCTGGCCTGCTCTTTGACTCGGGCGAGCTCCGCCCGAAGGTTCTCCATGGCAGCGGCACCATCTGCATCAAGCATACATGTTGTAAGGCATGGGCATCAAGCTCCCTTACCAGGTGAGGGAGTCCTGGATTAGGGGGTGTCCGGATGGCCGGACTATGACCTTTGGCCGGACTCCCAGACTATGAAGATACAAGATTGAAGACTTCGTCCCATGTCCGGATGGGACTTTCCTTGGCCTGGAAGGCAAGCTTGGCGATACGATATGAAGATCTCCTCCCATTGTAACCGACTCTGTGTAACCCTAGCCCTCTCTGGTGTCTATATAAACCGGAGAGTTTTAGTCCGTAGGACGAACAACAATCATACCATAGGCTAGCTTCTAGGGTTTAGCCTCTCTGATCTCGTGGTAGATAAACTCTTGTACTACCCATATCATCAATATTAATCAAGCAGGAGTAGAGTTTTACCTCCATCGAGAGGGCCCGAACCTGGGTGAAAACATCGTGTCCCTTGTCTCCCCGCCTAGACGCACAATTCGGGACCCCCTACCCGAGATCCGCCGGTTTTGACACTGATATTGGTGCTTTCATTGAGAGTTCCTCTGTGTCGTCACCGACAAGAAGGATACCGCACCCCGTCTTTAAAGACGGCACTGTTGCTAAAGGAGCTTTGGCTGTCGACCAAACTCTCTGGCTAGGCAGTTTTTTGATGACCGCCTGTTCGGCCGCCGCGCCGGTGATGACCTCTCGGGTCATCGAAAGCAATCTCCAGATCAGCTCGGAACTCGCCGAGCAGTTAGATCCGATGGAGCTCTCTTCCCTAAATGAGCTCTTGGATCGCATCGCCGCCCTGGGAGTCGCTGCAGATTACGGCCAGATTGGGCTTAAACCCGATCAGAGAGAGATCGACTCTCCCCAGGTCACCCACCACGTTGAAGTGGTGGAAGAACAATGCGGCGAATCTTCGCCCATCCTAAGGACTAGATGTGTCCGGATTCCCGACCCCTCCAAGCCGGACATCCGCGGAGGGGAGGATGTCACCCAAGCCCTGAACCTAAAGTCAGGCAGCAGGTGTGATTCACTGAATAACGTCCAAGAAAACAAGCTTCCGAATTTGGAAATTTCTTGGCCCCTGAGTCTTAGATCAGGCGAGGTTCCGGATTTAAATCCACCCGCCCACCCAACTATAAGGGATCTATCCCAAATACGGCAAGAGCCCGGGGAAATAGTACACCACTACTGGGCCAGATTCCTCCTGGTTATGAACAGGATAAAGGACTGCCGTGAGAAGGATGCAATTTCATTCTTCTGTAACAACTGCACGGACATCGGAATCCTCAACGCCATAAGTCGCCGCGAAATTACACGCTTCGCCGACTTGACATCCATAGTATGAAAGTACTGTGCGACAGAAAGCGTTCGAAAAACCGGAACTAAATTCTGGGACAATCCGGCCCTGAATACAATCCCAGTCCGAAACAAAAGGGCGCATTATCGCCAGGCACCTAAGCCAAACAGCAAAAAACAAAAACCCTCTATAGGGTATGGGACCGTACTGGAGGGATGGCTCAATGGACCCTGTAAAATTCATAGTTCAGGGGAAGTCACACCAACTCACAGCCTTAGAGCATGTTGGATACTCCGGCGGGTGGCCAGAAGTGGCGAGGAGCTTCTAACTCCAGAATCCGCAGAGCACCACCCCAGAAACGCCAGTACGGTGTCAACAGTCTTCGAGACTTTTGCATCAAACAATGCGAGGAAACAAACGCTCCGCAGCCTTACCAAAGTCTACCAAGTAGAAACAATAAACCCATGGAGTGACACGGCTATTACCTTTAATGCCAGTGACGAACCTAAATTCTGGATAGCCCGAGCACCAGCTGCACTGGTCCTCAGTCCGATAGTGGACGGCTTCCGGCTTACAAAGGTACTCATGGACGGTGGCAGCGGACTAAACCTCATCTACGAGGAAACCCTGCGAAAAATGGAAATAGATTGGAGCCGCATTGAGCGAAGCAACACAACCTTTAGAGGAATAATCCCCAGCCGGGAAGCGTGCTGTTCAAGAAAAATCACACTGGATGTGGTGTTCGGCACGCCGGATAATTACAGATCCGAGGAGGTCACATTTCAAGTGGCCCCATTCAGCAGCGGATACCACGCTCTGTTATGGCGAGAGGCATTCACAATTTTTCAAGATATACCCCATTACGGGTACATGAACCACAAAATGCCCGGACCCAACGGAATCATCACTCTTGCTAGTGATCCGGACACAGCGCTCCGTGCCGAAAACAAGACAGCCGCACTGGCCCTCGAGGCATTATCCGAAGCCCTGGCGGCCGAGGAACTAACTGTGTTGCGCTCCATGATGGACAGGGATGACGTGATAGTCGACAAAATATCCAATTCCACCTCCTTCAAGCCGACAGACAAAATAGTCAAGTTCCAAGTCCATCCAACGGACACTACAAAAACGGCCTCCATCGGGGCACAACTAAAACCTGATGTAGACGCCGCACTCAGAGAATTCCTACGAGAAAATTGGGACATTTTTGCCTGGCACCCTTCAGACATGCCAGGAATCCCACACAGGCTGGCCGAGCACAGCTTGAACATCCTAAAAGGATTCAAGCCCGTTAAGCAGACTCTTCGGCGTTTCTCCGAACCCAAGAGACAAGACATGGGAGAGGAGCTAGCAAAACTACAGGAAGCCGGATTCATCAGAGATATAAAACATCCGAACTGGCTAGCAAACCTGGTGATGGTACCAAAGAAGGACAAATCCTGGCGCCTATGCGTCGATTTCAAAGACCTAAATAAGGCATGCCCAAAGGATCCCTTCCCCCTCCCCCGCATTGATCAAATCATCGACGCCACTGCAGGACACGATTCATTATGTTTCCTCGATGCATACTCTGGCTACCACCAAATCAAGATGGCAGAGTCAGACCAAGCCGCAACGGCATTCATCACCCCATACAGCCCATTCTAATTCAACACGATGCCCTTCGGGCTCAAAAACGCCGGCGCAACATATCAGCGCATGATTCAGACATGTCTGACCAACCAGATCGGCAAAACGGTTGAAGCATACGTGGATGACGTGGTCGTCAAAACTAAACACGTCGAAACTCTAATAGATGACTTGAGGCTCACGTTCGATAACCTCCGAACATATGACATTAGGCTTAACCCGGAAAAATGCATTTTCGGTGTACCAGCCGGAAAGCTCTTGGGCTTCATTGTATCTGGTAGGGGAATTGAAGCAAACCCAGCCAAGATCCGAGCTCTGTCACAATTGGATATTCCAAAAGATCTCAAGCAAATACAAAAATTGACTGGATGCGTGGTAGCTCTAAGCTGCTTCATCTCCCACTTGGGGGAAAAGGCATTACCCCTTTATCGCCTCCTCCGGCGCACTGAACACTTCGAGTGGACGGATGCCGCCACGGCCGGACTCGAAGAAATAAAAGCCATACTAGCAACAAACCCTGTCCTGGCCGCGCCAAACATCGGCGAACCAATGTTGTTATACATCGCGGCAAATCACCAAGTTGTAAGCGCAGTCCTCATCGTCAAACGAGAAGCGGACGGACACAAATTCCCTGTACAGAAACCAGTGTACTACGTGTCCACTGTCCTTGAGGGAGTTCCGGACTAGGGGGTGTCCGGATAGCCGAACTATCATCATCGGCCGGACTCCAAGACTATGAAGATA
Organism: Triticum aestivum; assembly: GCF_018294505.1. Classification (NCBI taxonomy): domain Eukaryota; kingdom Viridiplantae; phylum Streptophyta; class Magnoliopsida; order Poales; family Poaceae; genus Triticum; species Triticum aestivum. The sequence goes on from NC_057813.1 coordinate 21,406,944, forward strand.
CAAGATTGAAGACTTCGTCCCGTGTCCGGATGGGACTTTCCTTGGCGTGGAAGGCAAGCTTGGCGATACGGATATCTAGATTTCCTACCATTGTAACCGACTCTGTGTAACCCTAGCCCTCTCCGGTGTCTATATAAACCGGATGGCTTTAGTCCATAGGACAAACAACAATCATACCATAGGCTAGCTTCTAGGGTTTAGCCTCCTTGATCTCGTGGTAGATCCACTCTTGTAACACACATCATCAATATTAATCAAGCAGGACGTAGGGTTTTACCTCCATCAAGAGGGCCCGAACCTGGGTAAAACATCGTGTCCCTTGTCTCCTGTTACCATCCGCCTAGACGCACAGTTCGGGACCCCCTACCCGAGATCCGCCGGTTTTGACACCGATATTGGTGCTTTCATTGAGAGTTCCTCTGTGTCGTCACCGATAGGCTCGATGGCTTCTTCGACCATCATCAACGACGCAGTCCAGGGTGAGACCTTTCTCCCCGGACAGATCTTCGTATTCGGCGGCTTTGCACTGCGGGCCAATTCGCTTGGCCATCTGGAGCAGATCGAAAGCTACGCCCCTGGCCGTCAGGTCAGATTTGGAAGTTTGAACTTCACGGCTGACATCCGCGGGGACTTGATCCTCGATGGATTCGAGCCACAGCCGAGCGTGCCGCACTGTCACGACGGGCATGATTTAGCTCTGCAGCCGGACAGTACCCTGGAGGCCGCACTCGAACCCGCTCCGATCTTCAATTCGGAGCCGGCTGCGCAGATCGAGGACGGATGGCTAGACACCGCCTCGGGAGCTGCAACCTCTACGGCGATAGAGCCGAACAATGACCTTGTCCCTCATGAAGCTCGTGACTCCGAGGTGCCGGACTCCTTGCCGGACTCCGAACCTCCCGCGCCCCCTCCGATCGAATCCGATTGGGCGCCGATCATGGAGTTCACCGCAGCGGACATCTTTCAACACTCACCTTTTGGCGACATCTTGAGTTCGCTAAAATATCTCTCGTTATCAGGAGAGCCCTGGCCGGAGTGCGGTCAGGACGGTTGGGATGCGGACAATGAAGAAATTCAAAGCCCACCCACCACTCACTTGGTAGCCGCTGTCGACGATCTAACCGACATGCTAGACTACGACTCCGAAGACATCGACGGTATGGACGACGATGCCGGAGACGACCAAGAACCAGCGCCAACCGGGCACTGGAAAGCCACCTCATCATATGACATATACATGGTGGATATCCCAAAGGATGGGAATGGCGAAGGAACAGAGGAGGATGACCCCTCCAAGAAACAGCCCAAGCGCCGGCGTCAGCGGCGCCGCTCTAAATCCCGCCACAGCAAGAATGAAGATTCTGGCACCGGAGATAATAATACACCGGACAGTGCCGAAGATAACCCACTCCAGCAAGACCCAGCGCAGGAGGATGGAGACGCCAGCCCTCATGAGAGAGCGGCAGAAGAAGAGGTAGAGGATTATATGCCTCCCTCTGGAGACGAAGCAAGCCTCGACGACGATGAATTCGTCGTGCCTGAGGATCCCGTCGAACAAGAGCGTTTTAAACGCAGGCTTATGGCCACGGCAAACAGCCTCAAGAAAAAGCAGCAACAGCTTAGAGCTGATCAAGATCTGCTAGCCGACAGATGGACTGAAGTCCTCGCGGCTGAAGAGCATGAGCTCGAACGCCCCTCCAAAAGCTACCCTAAACGCAAGCTGCTCCCCCGATTAGAGGAGGAAGCGTATGAACCCGCATCACCAGGAGACAATACGGCTGACCGACCACCCCGTGGTCGCGACAGAGAGGCCTCTAGGCCCTTCACTAGACCCGTACCCCGGCATCGCTCGAAAAGCACAAGGGCACAGGGGAACGCTCCGGACTTGCGAGATATATTGGAGGATAAGGCAAGACAATCAAGATCGATCTATGGATCGCGTGGGCGCCCCACGGTACGTGACGACAACCGTCGCGCCGGACACAGTAAGTCCGGCCGGGCCGAACAAAACAGACAAAGCTCTTTTGAGCTCCGTCGTGATATCGCCCAGTACAGAGGCGCCGCACACCCACTATGCTTCACAGATGAAGTAATGGATCATCAAATCCCCGAAGGGTTTAAACCCGTGAATATCGAATCTTACGATGGCACAACAGACCCCGCGGTTTGGATCGAAGACTATCTTCTTCACATCCACATGGCCCGCGGTGACGATCTTCACGCCATCAAATATCTCCCCCTCAAGCTTAAAGGACCAGCCCGGCATTGGCTTAACAGCTTGCCAGCAGAGTCAATTGGGAGTTGGGAAGACCTGGAAGCCGCATTCCTCGATAACTTCCAAGGCACGTATGTGCGACCACCAGACGCTGATGACCTAAGCCACATAATTCAGCAGCCAGACGAATCGGCCAGACAATTCTGGACACGGTTCTTAACCAAGAAAAACCAAATCGTCGACTGTCCGGATGCGGAGGCCCTCGCGGCCTTCAAGCATAACATCCGCGACGAGTGGCTTGCCCGGCACCTGGGACAGGAAAAGCCGAAATCCATGGCAGCCCTCACATCACTCATGACCCGCTTCTGCGCGGGTGAGGATAGCTGGCTAGCACGCAGCAACAACCTCAGCAAACATTCTGGCAGTCCGGATTTCAAGGACCGAAATGGCAGGTCGCGTCGTAACAAAAACAAGCGCCGCATCAACGGCGACAATAGTGAGGATACGGCAGTCAATGCCGGATTCAGAGGCTCTAAACCCGGTCAGCGGAAAAAGCCATTCAAAAGAACTGCTCCGGGTCCGTCCAATTTGGACCGAATACTCGACCGCTTGTGCCAGATACACGGCACCCCCGAAAAGCCAGCTAACCACACCAATAGGGACTGTTGGGTATTCAAGCAGGCAGGCAAGTTAATTGCCGAAAACAATGACAAGGGGCTGCATAGCGATGACGAGGAAGAGACCCGACCGCCGAACAATAGAGGACAGAAGGGTTTCCCCCCACAGGTGCGGACGGTGAACATGATATACGCAACGCACATACCCAAAAGGGAGCGGAAGCGTGCACTCAGGGATGTATACGCGATGGAGCCAGTCGCCCCGAAGTTCAATCCATGGTCCTCCTGCCCGATCACTTTTGACCGAAGGGACCACCCCACCAGCATCCGCCACGGCGGATTCGCCGCATTGGTCTTAGACCCAATCGTCGATGGATTTCACCTCACCAGAGTCCTGATGGACGGCGGCAGCAGCCTGAACCTGCTTATCAGGATACAGTGCGCAAAATGGGCATAGACCCCTCAAGGATTAAACCTACCAAGACGACCTTTAAAGGCGTCATACCAGGTGTAGAAGCCAATTGTACAGGCTCAGTTACACTGGAAGTGGTCTTCGGATCCCCGGATAACTTCCGAAGCGAGGAGTTAATCTTCGACATAGTCCCGTTCCGCAGCGGCTATCATGCCTTGCTCGGACGTACCGCGTTTGCAAAGTTCAACGCGGTGCCGCACTACGCATACCTCAAGCTCAAGATGCCAGGCCCTCGAGGAGTCATCACGGTCAACGGAAACACTGAACGTTCTCTCCGAACGGAGGAACATACAGCGGCTCTCGCGGCAGAAGTACAATGCAGCCTCTTAAGGCAATTCTCGAGTCCGGCCGTTAAGCGGCCGGACATAGCTAAGCGCGCCCGGAGTAACCTACAACAAGACCACCTGGCACGTTCCGAGCACGCGTAGCAGTGCGGCCCCAACCCCAGCCCCTGCAAAAAGTCAAACAGGTCCTTCGCGTACACCATTACGCTCTGAAGATACCATGGGCATGGGAGGAGGGGCACGACCACAATAAGCCCAGACTGCGGCTCAACCACACCAGGGGCTCTCAAGTGTGTCGTTCTTTTTTTTTCTTTTACCTTTTATTTTTTACCCACAGGACTCCGTTCGTCAGAGGCCCTGTCCGGCAGCAGACCTGCCGAACTCACGATGCAACAGCCAGGGAAGGATAAAGGCTACAACGAATATACAGGTGGTCTCCATTACGAGCATTTTTATACACCAATCCGCAGCCTACCCCTGGAGGGGGACATGTTTAACAGTCCCATCCCTTGCTTATCGCACTATTTGTATCGTTCTGCATTCATAGCAGCACTTATTGAATAAAACAATGCAGCACCTTTTTGCTTATAATTGCATTTCTTTTTCATACATATGTTCAATTTACGACATGTCGCATCCGTACACTTTGGTACGGTTAAAACACACCAGGGGCTTATGTTTCCCGCATCATGGTGTGATAAGTCCGAACACTTTCACAAGTGCGGCACCCCGAACTTATAGCATTATATGCATCGGCTCCGAATCATGTCTTGGGTCAATAGTTGGGTTTGCCCGGCTCCCATGTTTTGGTACCTTACGTTCCGTTATATCGGCTAAGGTAGCACTGGGAGAACCACTGCGATTGCGCCCCAGTTGAGCTGGGTTAACGCCTCAGTGGAGAAAGCTAAAACTGACCGTCATGATGAGGCGAGAGCCGGTCGCTGTTCGAGAGGTTTTTGCGAGTCCTTAAAGACTTATGCCGCTTAGAGCGAGGAGCCGGATCTTGTCCGGCCCAGGCGTGGATAGCGCCCCAAATTCGGCCTTCCGAAGACTAGGGGCTTCGCCGAAATTTAAAATTATAGAATTCTATGGCTAAGTGAGAGTGTTCAAGCATTATAAGTCCGGTTGCCTTGTTCGCTGTGTTGAGCACCTCCCTAGATGGACCCAAAAATGGGAACAAGAGTGCTCAAGTTTATCCCGAACACCCCAGCACTCGTGGCATGGGGGCTGAAGCCGACGACTTGCCATCTCTCAGATTTGATAAACAGCCGCACAGAAGGTAATATTTTAAATTAACAAGCGTTGCTTAGCGCATATGAACTAAGTTTTCAGCGCACAGGATAACAAAATGCGAGTCTACTCAAAAATTACATCTTTGGAGCACTCCCCCGCAATAGTGCGGGCGCCCTTCAGCACACTCTTATAATACATCTCGGGCGTGCGATGCTCCTTGCCCTCTGGTGGCGGGTCCGTCACAAGCTTCTGGGCATCCATCTTGCCCCAATGCACCTTCGCGCGGGCAAGGGCCCGACGGGCACCCTCAATACAGGCGGAGTGCTTGATGACTTCAACCCACGGGCACGCATCCACCAGCCGCCGCACCAGGCCGAAGTAGCTCCCAGGCATGGCCTCCTTAGGCCACAGCCGAACTATGAGGCCCTTCATGGCCTGTTCGGCCGCCTTGTGGAGCTCGACCAGCTGCTTCAGCTGGTCGCTAAGGGGCACCGGATGTCCGGCCTCAGCATACTGAGACCAGAAGACCTTCTCCGTCGAGCTCCCCTCCTCGGCCCGGTAGAATGCGGCAGCATCGGACACGCTGCGAGGAAGATCTGCGAACGCTCCTGGAGAGCTCCGAATTCGGGTAAGCAACAGGTAATTAACACTCACATGCTTACTTTGCATGAAAAATGCCTTACCCGCTGCTATTTTCTTCACCGCCTCAATCTCCTGGAGGGCCTTGTAGGCTTCGGCCTTAGCGGCTTTGGCACTCTCAAGAGCCGTTGCAAGCTCAGACTCTCGAGTCTTCGAGTCACGCTCCAGGCTCTCATGTTTTTTCACGAGATCCTGGAGCTCTTGCTGTACCTCCGCCACCCGCGCCTCCTGTTTCTCTCGCTCGGTGCGCTCTGCGGCCGCATTTCGTTCGGCCGCGGCCACCGCCTCTTTCAGGGTCGCCACCTCGTTAGTGGCCCCTGCAATACCCACGTTATCCTTGTCATTCTTTTTGCAACCAAAATCCTTTTCTGTAAGGTACAATTTTAATAAGGTGTTACTCACCTTCCTTGTCCTCGAGCTGCTTCTTGGCACGGCCGAGCTCGTTCTCGGACCGCTCGAGGTTTTCCTTCAAAGTATTGACCTCCGCAGTCAGTGCGGCAGAGGTCAGCAGCGCAGCCTGCAATCCCATATTGACATATTTTTTATGACTCCTGCGTATATCTTTTTAGATCCTCAGTCCGGCTTTTCTTTCCGAACACCGAACCGAGCATCAGGGGCTACTGTCTATGCGGTACCATTTTATACATATTGAAATTCTTACCTCAAAGCCTGTTAGAAGGCTGCTGCAGGCTTCGGTCAGCCCGCTCTTGGCGAGCTGCACCTTCTGAATCACCGCACTCATAACAGTGCGGTGTTCCTCTTCGATGGAGGCGCCGTTGAGCGCCTCCAGCAAGTTATCCGGCACCTCCGGTTGGACGGAGGCAGCCGGCGTCACGGTCTTGCCCTTCTTGCGAAGGGGTCGCCCGCCGGACTCCGGAGCCACTGTGGGTTCCGGGGCCGAGTCCGGTGCAAAGTCCGGGAGGTTGTCCTGCGACACCTCCGGGGCCCTCTCCTCCTGGTGGGTCCCTTCCTGGGATCCCACCTCGGCATCGTCCGCATCACGGGGGGTGGAGGCCGTCGGAAGAGAATCCATATCCGACGCACCTAAGGACCCGCTCGACGAAGCGGGAAGATCATCCTTAGGCGGACTGCAGGGTTGTATGCGGCATTAGAAAGACATTATGTGGCGAAAAATAAAAACCTTGAAGTTATTCGGGAGTCCGGATACTTACGATCTCGCCAGGGGCTTGGCCCTTGGAGGCCAGTCCTCGTCGTCGTCACTGGCGTTGGCGGAGCAGTCCGGGGGAAGAGTTTTTCCCTTCTTGGACCCTTCGGCCTCCCTTGTTGGGGAGGCCTTCCTTTTCTTCCCTCCCCCCGCTGGGGGAGAGGCTTTCTTCTTCTCCTCCTCGCCTTGGTGGGAGGAGTCGGCCTCGGATTCATCATCCGATAGCACCTGAAAACGGGAACTCTTCCGAGTCCCCGTGGCCTTCTTCTTGGCCTTCTTCTCCGGCACCACGTGGGGTGCCGGAGCCAGCAGCCCCGTTAGGCGGGCGTCCGCTGGGTCCTCTGGCAATGGGGCCGGACAGATAGTCCGTTCGGCCTTCGCCAGCCATTCCTGTCAAAGGTAAAGGGAGTTTAGATCCCGCATAGAGTCAAACTATGGAAAACAAGTGGTGAAATCACTTACCTCGTCAGCTGGACGCTGCGAGCGGAATCCGCGATCTTCGGTAGCGGATGCGGGAGCCTCGGCGCCCTTGAACAGCACCTTCCAGACATCTTCGTACGTAGTGTCGAAGAGCCCGCTCAGGGTCTGGTGCTGCGCCGGATCGAACTCCCACATGTTGAAGCCCCGTCGTTGGCACGGGAGAATCCGGCGGATGAGCATGACCTGGACTACGTTGACAAGCTTGAGCTTCTTGTCCACCAGCTTCTGGATACAGGCTTGGAGTCCGGTCAGCTCCTCCGAATCCCCCCAGATCCGGCCACTCTCTTTCCAGGAGGTGAGCCGTGTAGGGATGCCGGATCTGAATTCGGGGGCCGCTGCCCAATCAGGGTCACGCGGCTCGGTGATGTAGAACCACCCCGATTGCCACCCCTTGATGGTTTCCACGAAAGTGCCCTCCAGCCACGTAACGTGGGACATCCTGCCCACCATGGCGCCTCCGCACTCCGCTTGGCTGCCCTTCACAACCTTCGGCTTGACACTGAAGGTCTTGAGCCACAAGCCGAAGTGGGGCTGGATGCAGAGGAAGGCCTCGCACACGACGATAAACGCCGAGATGTTGAGGATGAAATTCGGGGCCAGATCATGGAAATCTAGGCCGTAGTAGAACATGAGCCCCCGGACAAAGGGATGAAGTGGGAAGCCCAGTCCGCGGAGGAAATGGGGAAGAAATACTACCCTCTCATGGGGCCTGGGGGTGGGGATGAGCTCTCCCTCGTCGGGGAGCCGGTGCGCGATGTCGCTGGACAAATATCCGGCGTCGCGCAGCTTCTGGATCTGCCCCTCCGTGACGGAGGAGGCCATCCACTTGCCTCCCGCTCCGGACATAGTTGGAGAAGGTTGAGGTGAGAAGTGCGGACTTGGGCGCTGGAGCTCGAGTTCGCGGAGATGGATAAGCCAAGGAGGAAGAAGGCGCAGGTAAAAGGGTTGGATCTTTATCCCCTTATATGGGCGGACAAAAACATGTGTCCCCACCGGCCTGGTAAAACTCGCTTATCTCCCAAGCGTCACAATCAATGGCGCGGTTGGGTTACCCACGTCCGTATTGATGGGAATCCCGGAATAAGGGGAACACGATCTCTGCTTCGACAAGACGTGCCAAGGAAACCGCCTCGCTAAACGCGCGGAGGTGGAACAATAAAAACAATTCGAGTAAAGGCTTGGTAATGGTGTGACATCACGCCACAAAATACGTCAGCAGATTGAACTTGTGTAATATTATTCTCTCTACGGTGGTACGTGGAATTTATTTTTGCAGAGCCGGACACTATCCTGGTGTTCACAATCTTCTATAAATTATTCGGAGGAAGAACCCGCCTTGCAATGCCGAAGACAACATGCGCGCCGGACTCGTCGTCATTGAAGCCTGGTTCAGGGGCTACTGAGGGAGTTCCGGACTAGGGGGTGTCTGGATAGCCGAACTATCATCATCGGCCGGACTCCAAGACTATGAAGATACAAGATTGAAGATTTCGTCCCGTGTCCGGATGGGACTTTCCTTGGCGTGGAAGGCAAGCTTGGCGATACGGATATGTAGATTTCCTACCATTGTAACCGACTCTGTGTAAACCTAGCCCTCTCAAGTGTCTATATAAACCGGATGGCTTTAGTCCATAGGACAAACAACAATCATACCATAGGCTAGCTTCTAGGGTTTAGCCTCCTTGATCTCGTGGTAGATCCACTCTTGTAACACACATCATCAATATTAATCAAGCAGGACGTAGGGTTTTACCTCCATCAAGAGGGCCCGAACCTGGGTAAAACATCGTGTCCCTTGTCTCCTGTTACCATCCGCCTAGACGCACAATTCGGGACCCCCTACCCGAGATCCGCCGGTTTTGACACCGACAGTCCTCACTCCATGCAAGTCCCGGTACCCGCATTACCTGACCCCGAACACCATGACACAACGGAAGACTCCGTCAAGGAAGTCACACCCTCAGCCCACGTAATAATGGCAGTAATTGCCCCGTGGACAGAACCATTCTTAGCCTACTTAACTAGGCAAGAACTCCCCAAGGACCAAAATGAGGCACGCTGCATAGTGCGGCGATCTAAAGCCTACAAAGTTCACGAAGGAGAGCTTTATAAGAAAAGCACCACCGGAGTCCTTCAAAGGTGTATCTCCGAAGAAGAAGGGCAGAATCTTCTGGCGGAAATTCACGCTGGACTCGGCGGACACCACGCCGCAGCCCGCGCACTTGTAAGCAAGGCCTTCCGTACCGGATTTTATTGGCAGACGGCCCGGGCAGACGCTCAGGACTTAGTGTAGCGATGCGTCGGTTGCCAATTATTCGCTAATCAAAGCCACATGTCGCCTACCGCCCTACAAACCATACCCATTACATGGCCTTTTGCGGTCTGGGGGCTTGACATGGTTGGACCCCTTAAAGGAGGAACCCACAAGAAAAAATATCTACTGGTCATGGTGGACAAATTCACCAAACGGATAGAGGCCAAGCCTGTAAAGACGGCCAAATCCGGACCGGTGATAGACTTCATATCCGGGGTTGTACACCGTTACGGCGTCCCCCACAACATCATAACTGATAATGGCACAAACTTCATGGCCGACGAAGTTAAACTCTGGTGCAAAAACATGGGCATCAAGCTCGACTACGCTTCAGTCTATCACCCACAAACTAACGGTCAAGTCGAGCGAGCCAACGGTCTCATCATGAACGGCATCAAACCCAGACTAGTGTGATCCCTCAAGGAATCTAACACGCACTAGGTAGAGGAGCTTGACTCCGTACTCTGGGGGCTGTAGACCACGCTGAATCGCGCTACCGGATTCACACCATTTTTTATGGTATACGGCGCAGAGGCAGTCCTGCCCTGTGACATAATTCATGACTCACCTCGCGTGCGCATGTACGAAGAAAGAGAAGCCGAGCTCGATCGGCAGGACAGCTTGGATGCATTAGAGGAGGAGCACGACGTGGCAAAAGCCCGTTCCGCATTTTATCAACAGCAGGCTCGAAGATATCAAAGCAGAGAAGTACGGGCCAAAACTTATAATGTCGGCGAACTAGTTCTACGCCTGCCGGACAAGAAAAAGGACAAACTAAAGCCCAAATGGGAGGTCCCTTCATAATCGACCAAGTACTGACTGGTGGAGCATATCGTCTACGAAACGCATCGGGCAACCGACTCGGGCCGAACCCATGGAACACAGCACGCCTACGAAGATTCTACGCCTAGCGCCGGACTCCGTGTTCGTCTCCTTCCTCTGTCCCTTTTTTTTATTTTTTTCAAATTAGCTTCCTGGTATTTCTCTCCTTCTCCCTACCTTTTTTCTCCCAAGCCCTTAGGGGCTTGCCTGCGCGTTGTTCGCACATACTTGACGCGCCACCCGCGCTCACTATACCTGGGGGCTTCTTTATCAGAAGTTTATATAAACGGGCCTCATGCCCAAAACATGTGTGACACTTCCGCATGAACCTTTTATACACCATTATATGCATCGATATGACTTAAGTTTTGGCCAAGCTGGGTTGCCTGGCTCCTGTGCTTACCCCTACGTTCCCGTTTGTTCGGCTAGGTGGTAAAGGGAGCACCTCTGTGATTGTTACTGCCGGGTCAGCCGGATGTGTACCTCAGACTGGGTGAAGCCGAAAGCTAGCGTTCTTAAGGGAATATTCGGTCGGTGAACTAAAAGATGATTTTTCTTGTTTATTTATCTGCCCCCAGATGCTTTTTCTGCTTTTTCTTGCAGTTCGGACATGCACTTGAGGGCATGCCTCCCAGGGAAAGGAACCCCTAACGGAACTATTCTCCCTGGAAGATGTTTCTTACTAACCATGTAATATAACATAACTAGTTGGGCACTTGTCTGCTAAAGCACTTATGACCCCTACGCCTTGTCTCCATGCATGCCCCGGTTCTTACATAACCGAAAGGGTATTCGGACACACTCTGGACTATCGGGTCCAGAGGTTGAAGCGAAAAGGTCCGCAATGACAAACGATCTACAATATGGCTGGAAGGCATTTTTCATGTCATTTTAAATTACATAGTCAATTCGACTCGGTATATTCTTCTTCAATACCATCCAACAGGCTGTCTAATTTACAGTCCTGTTGAGAATACTTGGCAGCCAGCTCTACCTGGCCATACACTAAACTGACAGGGATCTCCTTTCTGTCAGGCCCCACAGGGCCGACCTCGGCCATGTGGTTCGGGTCAGCCTTCGTGTACCGAGTCTTCACCATGGCCCAGGCCTCCCTGGCACCTTGACGGCAGGCCGATATCTTCCACAACCGGAAGCACTGCCGCACTCCCTCCAGCTTCTCTGAAAGCTCCCCAAGGCCTTCGGGCATGGAGAGGGATGGCCACATAGCCTGGACGATGCTTTGCATCGCATGCCGAACTCGTTCGTGCAGTTGCAACAGCTCAGGAAGAAGGTCCCCCGCTGAACCGGGCATTTCCTCCGAAGGACGACCTGTCAGCATATCTACAGACATAGCTCTGTCAATCGACTTCCTCGCCGAATTCTTTTTTTGAAGATTCGTTCAAGAACTTACTAAAAATGCCGCGTCGAAGTCGCCGATTCTCCTTTACGGAAGCAGACAGCTGAGCACGAATATCCTTTAGTTCCTCGCCCAGCTGGGTATTGGCGTCTTGAAGTTTGTCCTTCTCTTGCCTCACCCTCGTTACCACGCTCTCGCCAACCTTTAGTTGGCGTAGGAGTTGTTGCTTGTCCGGATTTACTCCGGCCCCATCTGCACTGTTATCGTCAGAATTGCACACATGCCGCACTTCACAATGGAATTATCTTTTGAAGCATATATTACCTGAGGGGGTCCCCTTGGCACTATCTGAAGCGGCCAGTGCAGCCTCGAGTTGGGCCTTGCACTCTTCCAGCTCCTGGGACAGTTGCATGTTCTTTTTTGTAAGATCCTGCATAACATATGATCCAGCTCCTGGCACTAACTGTTTCAAGTCTCGGGGGCTACTGACATATATAACCATCAGATTTACTCACCCGTACATCTTTCACATACTGCTCTGTGGCTCTGGCTAGACCATTTTGAGCGGCACGGAGGTACACATCTCCCGTATTAAAGGCGTCCAACACCTCTGGGAAAAAACATGCGTCACGAAGAACAGTCCGGCGACGCCTGTGGATCATGGCACTCTCCACCTCTGAATTGGTGGCAGATAGCCCATCTGCGTCCTCTATCGGAGGAACGCCCGATGCGCGCCCCGTGTCTGCCTTCGCTTCCGGGCCCGACCTTGAAGCCTGGCCGGTGGATATAGTCCGGAGGGCTCTCTTCTTCCTGAGGAGAGCATGAGCGTTAGTGTGACTTGAGGGCATAAACCCTTGGCGTCAAATTTGCACGCCGTATCGTTGCGCCGGAATCTTGATATGGTCCGCACTTCTTTTTGGCCCGCCTGGCTTCAGCGGCCCTTGTTGGCTGCCCACCGCGGGCTTGAAGGAAATATGCCCTAGAGGCAATAATAAAGTTATTATTTATTTCCTTATAATCATGATAAATGTTTATTATTCATGCTAGAATTGTATTTACCGGAAACATAATACATGTGTGAATACATAGACAAACAAAGTGTCACTAGTATGCCTCTACTTGACTAGCTCGTTAATCAAAGATGGTTATGTTTCCTAACCATGAACAATGAGTTGTTATTTGATTAACGAGGTCACATCATTAGTAGAATGATCTGATTGACATGACCCATTCCATTAGCTTAGCACCCGATCGTTTAGTATGTTGCTATTGCTTTCTTCATGACTTATACATGTTCCTATGACTATGAGATTATGCAACTCCCGTTTACCGGAGGAACACTTTGGGTACTACCAAACGTCACAACGTAACTGGGTGATTATAAAGGAGTACTACAGGTGTCTCCAATGGTCGATGTTGGGTTGGCGTATTTCGAGATTAGGATTTGTCACTCCGATTGTCGGAGAGGTATCTCTGGGCCCTCTCGGTAATACACATCACATAAGCCTTGCAAGCATTACAACTAATATGTTAGTTGTGAGATGATGTATTACGGAACGAGTAAAGAGACTTGCCGGTAACGAGATTGAACTAGGTATTGGATACCAACGATCGAATCTCGGGCAAGTAACATACCGATGACAAAGGGAACAACGTATGTTGTTATGCGGTCTGACCGATAAAGATCTTCGTAGAATATGTAGGAGCCAATATGGGCATCCAGGTCCCGCTATTGGTTATTGACCGGAGACGTGTCTCGGTCATGTCTACATTGTTCTCGAACCCGTAGGGTCCGCACGCTTAAGGTTACGATGACAGTTATATTATGAGTTTATGCATTTTGATGTACCGAAGGTTGTTCGGAGTCCCGGATGTGATCACGGACATGACGAGGAGTCTCGAAATGGTCGAGACGTAAAGATTGATATATTGGAAGCCTATGTTTGGACATCGGAAGTGTTCCGGGTGAAATCGGGATTTTACCGGGTTACCGGGAGGTTACCGGAACCCCCCGGGAACCATATGGGCCATCATGGGCCTTAGTGGAAAGGAGAAAGGGGCAGCCCAAGGGGGCTGCGCGCCTCCCCCCTTCCCCTAGTCCTATTAGGACTAGGAGAGGTGGCCGGCCACCCCTCTCCCTCTTTCCCCCTTGGGAATCCTAGTTGGAATAGGATTGGGGGGGAGTCCTACTCCCGGTAGGAGTAGGACTCCTCCTGCGCCCTCCTCCCTGGCCGGCGCCCCTCTCCCCCCTTGGCTCCTTTATATACTGAGGTAGAGGCACCCCAAAACACACAAGTTGACACAAGTTGATCCACGTGATCGATTCCTTAGCCGTGTGCGGTGCCCCCTGCCACCATATTCCTCGATAATGCTGTAGCGGAGTTTAGGCGAAGCCCTGCTGCTGTAGTTCATCAAGATCGTCACCACGCCGTCGTGCTGACGGAACTCTTCCCCGACACTTTGCTGGATCGGAGTCCGGGGATCGTCATCGAGCTGAACGTGTGCTCGAACTCGGAGGTGCCGTAGTTTCGGTGCTTGATCGGTTGGATCGAGAAGACGTACAACTACTTCCTCTACGTCGTGTCATCGCTTCCGCAGTCGGTCTGCGTTGGGTACGTAGACAATACTCTCCCCTCGTTGCTATGCATCACATGATCTTGCGTGTGCGTAGGAAATTTTTTTGAAATTACTACGAAACCCAACAGTGGCATCCGAGCCTAGGTTATTGATGTTGATGTTATCTGCACGAGTAGAACACAAGTGAGTTGTGGACGATACAAGTCATACTGCCTACCAGCATGTCATATTTTGGTTCGGCGGTATTGTTGGACGAGACGACCCAGACCAACCTTACGCGTACGCTTACGCGAGACTGGTTCCCTCGACGTGCTTTGCACAGAGATGGCTTGCGGGCGACTGTCTCTCCAACTTTAGTTGAACCAAGTATGGCTACGCCCGGTCCTTGCGAAGGTTAAAACGGAGTCTATTTGACAAACTATCGTTGTGGTTTTGATGCGTAGGTGAGATTGGTTCTTACTTAAGCCCGTAGCAGCCACGTAAAAACATGCAACAACAAAGTAGAGGACGTCTAACTTGTTTTTGCAGGGCATGTTGTGATGTGATATGGTCAAGGCATGATGCTGAATTTTATTGTATGAGATGATCATGTTTTGTAACCAAGTTATCGGCAACTGGCAGGAGCCATATGGTTGTCGCTTTATTGTATGCAATGCAATCGCGATGTAATGCTTTACTTTATTGCTAAACGGTAGTGATAGTCGTGAAAGCATAAGATTGGCGAGACGACAACGATGCTACGATGGAGATCAAGGTGTCGCGCCGGTGACGATGGTGATCATGACGGTGCTTCGGAGATGGAGATCACAAGCACGAGATGATGATGGCCATATCATATCACTTATATTGATTGCATGTGATGTTTATCTTTTTATGCATCTTATCTTGCTTTGATTGACGGTAGCATTATAAGATGATCTCTCACTAAATTATCAAGAAGTGTTCTCCCTGAGTATGCACCGTTGCCAAAGTTCGTCGTGCCCAGACACCACGTGATGATCGGGTGTGATAAGCTCTACGTCCATCTACAACGGGTGCAAGCCAGTTTTTGCACACGCAGAATACTCAGGTTAAACTTGACGAGCCTAGCATATGCAGATATGGCCTCGGAACACGGAGACCGAAAGGTCGAGCGTGAATCATATAGTAGATATGATCAACATAAACGATGTTCACCATTGAAAACTACTCCATCTCACGTGATGATCGGTCATGGTTTAGTTGATTTGGATCACATAATCACTTAGAAGATTAGAGGGATGTCTATCTAAGTGGGAGTTCTTAAGTAATATGATTAATTGAACTTTAATTTATCATGAACTTAGTCCTGGTAGTATTTTGCAAATTATGTTGTAAGATCAATAAGCTTGCGTTGTTGCTTTCATATGTTTATTTTGATGTGTTCCTAGAGAAAATTGTGTTGAAAAATCTTAGTAGCAATGATGCGGAATTGATCCGTGATCTGAGGTTTATCCTCATTGCTGCACAGAAGAATTATGTCCTTGATGCACCGCTAGGTGACAGACCTATTGCAGGAGCAGATGCAGACGTTATGAACGTTTGGCTAGCTCAATATGATGACTACTTGATAGTTTAGTGCACCATGCTTAACGGCTTAGAATCGGGACTTCAAAGACGTTTTGAACGTCATGGACCATATAAGATGTTCCAGGAGTTGAAGTTAATATTTCAAGCAAATACCCGAGTTGAGAGATATGAAGTCTCCAACAAGTTCTATAGCTAAAAGATGGAGGAGAATCGCTCAACTAGTGAGCATGTGCTCAGATTGTCTGGGTACTACAATCGCTTGAATCAAGTGGGAGTTAATCTTCCAGATAAGATAGTGATTGACAGAATTCTCTAGTCACCATCACCAAAGTTAGTAGAACTTCGTGATGAACTATAGTATGCAAGGGATGATGAAAATGATTCCCGAGCTCTTCGTGATGTTGAAATCGACGAAGGTAGAAATCAAGAAAGAGCATCAAGTGTTGATGATTGACAAGATCACTAGTTTCAAGAAAAGGCCAATGGGAAAGAAAGGGGAACTTCAAGTAGATTGACAAGCAAGTTGTCACTCCCACGAAGAAGCCCAAAGCTGAGCCAAAGCCTGAAACTGAGTGCTTACACTGCAAAGGAAATGGTCACTAGAAGCGGAACTGCCCTAAATATTTGGTGGATAAGAAGGATGGCAAAGTGAAAAGGGTATATTTGATATACAGATGTTTGATGTGTGCTTTACTAGTGTTTATAGCAACCCCTCGGTATTTGGTACTGGTTCAGTTGCTAATATAGTAACTCGAAACGGGAATTGCAGAATAAACAGAAACTAGTTAAGGGTGAAGTGATGATGTGTGAAAGTAGTTTCAAGATTGAAATGATCATCATCGCACACTCCCTATACTTTCAGGATTAGTGTTGAACCTAAATAAGTGTTATTTGGTGTTTGCGTTGAGCATGAATATGATTTGATCATGTTTATTGCAATACGGTTATTCATTTAAGTAAGAGAATAAACTGTTGTTCTGTTTACATGAATAAAACCTTATATGGTTACACACCCAATGAAAATGGTTCATTGGATCTCGATCGTAGTGATACACATATTCATAATATTGAAACCAAAATATGCAAAGTTAATAATGATAGTGCAACTTATTTGTGGCACTGCCGTTTAGGTCATATCGGTGTAAAGCGCATGAAGAAACTCCATGCTGATGGGATTTTGGAATCACTTGATTATGAATCACTTGATGCTTGCGAACCATGCCTCATGGGCAAGATGACTAAGACTCCGTTCTCCGGAACAATGGAGCGAGCAACAGATTTGTTGGAAATCATACATACTGATGTATGTCGTCCGATGAATATTAAGGCTCGCGACAAGTATCATTATTTTCTGACCTTCACAGTTGATTTGAAGCAGATATGAGTATATCTACTTGATGAAACACAAGTCTGAAACATTTAAAAAGTTTAAAGAATTTCAGAGTGAAGTAGAGAATCATCGTAACAAGAAAATAAAAGTTTCTACGATATGATCGCAGAAGTAAAATATTTGAGTTACGAGTTTGGTCTTCAATTAAAACAATGTGGAATAGTTTCACAAATTCATGCCACCTGGAACACCACATCATAATGGTGTGTCCGAACGTCATAACCGTACTTTATTGGATATAGTACAATCCATGATGTTTCTTACCGATTTACCAATATCGTTTTGGGATCATGCATTGGAGACAGCTGCATTCACGTTAAATAGGGCACCATCTAAATCCGTTGAGACGACACTATATGAACTGTGGTTTAGCAAGAAACCAAAGTTGTCGTTTCTTAAAGTTTGGGGCTGCGATGCTTATGTGAAAAAGTTTCATCCTGATAAGCTCAAACCCAAATCGGGGAAGTGCGTCTTCATAGAATACCCAAAGGAAATTGTTGGGTACACCTTCTATCACAGATCCGAAGGCAAAACATTCGTTGCTAATAATGGATCCTTTCTAGAGAAGGAGTTTCTCTCGAAAGAAGTGAGTAGGAGGAAAGTAGAACTTGATGAGGTAATTGTACCTTCTCCCTTATTGGAAAGTAGTTCATCACAGAAATCTGTTCCTGTGACTACTACACCAATTAGTGAAGAAGCTAATGATGATGATCATGCAACTTCAGATCAAGTTACTACCGAATATCGTAGCTAAACCAGAATGAGATCCGCACCAGAGTGGTACGGTAATCCTGTTCTGGAAGTCATGTTACTAGACCATGATAAACCTACGAACTATGAGGAAGCGATGATGAGCCCAGATTCCGCGAAATGGCTTGAGGCCGTGAAATCTGAGATTGGATCCATGTATAAAAACAAAGTGTGGACTTTGGTGGAGTTGCCCGTTGATCGGCAAGCCATATTGTATAAATGGATCTTTAAGAGGAAGACGGACGTTGATAGTAGTGTTACTATCTACAAAGCTCGACTTGTCACAGAAGAGTTTTCGACAAGTTCAAGGTGTTGACTACAAATGAGATTTTCTCAACTGTAGCGATGCTTAAGTCTATCCGAATCATGTTAGCAATTGCCACATTTTATGAAATCTGGCAAATGGATGTCAAAACTGCATTCCTTAATGGTTTTCTTAAAGAAGAGTTGTATATGATGCAACCAGAAGGTTTTGTCAATCCTAAAGGTGTTAACAAAATGTGCAAGCTCCAGCGATCCATCTATGGACTGGTGCAAGCATCTCAGAGTTGGAATATACGTTTTGATATGTTGATCAAAGCATATAGTTTTGTACAGACTTATGATGAAGCCTGTATTTACAAGAAAGTGAGTGGGAGCACTACATCATTTCTGATAAGTATATGTGAATAACATATTGTTGATCGGAAATAATGTAGAATTATTCTGCAAAGCATGAAAGGATACTTGAATAAGAGTTTTTCAAAGAAAGACCTCGGTGAAGCTACTTACACATTGAGCATCAAGATCTATATAGATAGATCAAGACGCTTGATAAGATTTTTCAATGAATACATACCTTGATAAATTTTTGAAATAGTTCAAAATGGAACAGTCAAAGAAGGAGTTCTTGCCTGTGTTGCAAGGTGTGAAATTGAGTAAGACTCAAGACCCGACCATGGCAGAAAATAGAAAGAGAATGAAAAGTCATTCCCTATGCCTCAGTCATAGGTTCTATAAAGTATGCTATGCTGTGAACCAGACCTATTGTATACCTTGCTCTGAATTTGGCAAGGGAGTACAATAGTGATCTAGGAGTAGATCACTGGACATTGGTCAAGAATATCCTTAGTAAGGACTAAGGAGATGTTTCTCGATTATGAAGGTGATAAAAGAGTTTGTTGTAAAAGTTACATCAGTGCAAACTTTTACACTGATCCAGATGACTCTAAGTCTCAACCTGGATACATATTGAAAGTGGGAGCAATTAGCTAGAGTAGCTCCGTGCAGAGCATTGTGGACATAAAATATTTGCAAAATACATACGGCTCTGAATGTGACAGACCCATTGACTAAGCTTCTCTCATGAGCAAAACATGATCACACCTTAGTACTCTTTGGGTGTTAATCACATAGCGATGTGAACTAGATTATTTACTCTAGTAAACCCTTTGGATGTTGGTCACATGATAATGTGAACTATGGGTGTTAATCATATACAGATATGAATATTGGTGTTAAATCACATGGCGATGTGAACTAGATTATTGACTCTAGTGCAAGTGGGAGACTGAAGGAAATATGCCCTAGAGGCAATAATAAAGTTATTATTTATTTCCTTATAATCATGATAAATGTTTATTATTCATGCTAGAATTGTATTTACCGGAAACATAATACATGTGTGAATACATAGACAAACAGAGTGTCACTAGTATGCCTCTACTTGACTAGCTCGTTAATCAAAGATGGTTATGTTTCCTAACCATGAACAATGAGTTGTTATTTGATTAACGAGGTCACATCATTAGTAGAATGATCTGATTGACATGACCCATTCCATTAGCTTAGCACCCGATCGTTTAGTATGTTGCTATTGCTTTCTTCATGACTTATACATGTTCCTATGACTATGAGATTATGCAACTCCCGTTTACCGGAGGAACACTTTGGGTACTACCAAACGTCACAACGTAACTGGGTGATTATAAAGGAGTACTACAGGTGTCTCCAATGGTCGATGTTGGGTTGGCGTATTTCGAGATTAGGATTTGTCACTCCGATTGTCGGAGAGGTATCTCTGGGCCCTCTCAGTAATACACATCACATAAGCCTTGCAAGCATTACAACTAATATGTTAGTTGTGAGATGATGTATTACGGAACGAGTAAAGAGACTTGCCGGTAACGAGATTGAACTAGGTATTGGATACCGACGATCGAATCTCGGGCAAGTAACATACCGATGACAAAGGGAACAACGTATGTTGTTATGCGGTCTGACCGATAAAGATCTTCGTAGAATATGTAGGAGCCAATATGGGCATCCAGGTCCCGCTATTGGTTATTGACCGGAGACGTGTCTCGGTCATGTCTACATTGTTCTCGAACCCGTAGGGTCCGCACGCTTAAGGTTACGATGACAGTTATATTATGAGTTTATGCATTTTGATGTACCGAAGGTTGTTCGGAGTCCCGGATGTGATCACGGACATGACGAGGAGTCTCAAAATGGTCGAGACGTAAAGATTGATATATTGGAAGCCTATGTTTGGACATCGGAAGTGTTCCGGGTGAAATCGGGATTTTACCGGGTTACCGGGAGGTTACCGGAACCCCCCGGGAACCATATGGGCCATCATGGGCCTTAGTGGAAAGGAGAAAGGGGCAGCCCAAGGGGGCTGCGCGCCTCCCCCCTTCCCCTAGTCCTATTAGGACTAGGAGAGGTGGCCGGCCACCCCTCTCCCTCTTTCCCCCTTGGGAATCCTAGTTGGAATAGGATTGGGGGGGGAGTCCTACTCCCGGTAGGAGTAGGACTCCTCCTGCGCCCTCCTCCCTGGCCGGCGCCCCTCTCCCCCCTTGGCTCCTTTATATACTGAGGTAGAGGCACCCCAAAACACACAAGTTGACACAAGTTGATCCACGTGATCGATTCCTTAGCCGTGTGCGGTGCCCCCTGCCACCATATTCCTCGATAATGCTGTAGCGGAGTTTAGGCGAAGCCCTGCTGCTGTAGTTCATCAAGATCGTCACCACGCCGTCGTGCTGACGGAACTCTTCCCCGACACTTTGCTGGATCGGAGTCCGGGGATCGTCATCGAGCTGAACGTGTGCTCGAACTCGGAGGTGCCGTAGTTTCGGTGCTTGATCGGTTGGATCGAGAAGACGTACAACTACTTCCTCTACGTCGTGTCATCGCTTCCGTAGTCGGTCTGCGTTGGGTACGTAGACAATACTCTCCCCTCGTTGCTATGCATCACATGATCTTGCGTGTGCGTAGGAAATTTTTTTGAAATTACTACGAAACCCAACAGGGCTCGGCCCTCCGCCTCAAGGATTTCCCCTGCAAAACGAAACACTATTGGTTTACGACATTCAAAATAAGGCATGGATGGATCTTCTTGAAAGTACTGGGACTTCGGTCTCGGTTACCTTTGAGGCTGGAAGTAGTCCGGGATAATCGGCCGTAATGGCCACTAAGGTATTGCCCTTACTCAATTGATGAAACACCCCATCAATTAACTCCACACATAAGTCCGGGTCCTCTTGGGAGTCCGGATCGAGGGACCGTTCTGGGTCCTCGGGTTGCGGAGGAGGGCTGTTTATCTCCTTCACAGTCTGGCGCAGCTCCTGCGTTAACATCGCTAGACTAAGTACTCAATTATGGGAATTCTGAAAGCGGGTAGACAAGTGAAAGTGTTTGCTCACCCAGCTTGGAGGACTGTACATAGAGAATCCGTCCAGTGGGTTGACATGGAGGAATTCCTCTTCCTCTCCCTTGTACAAAGCGGATAAGATCTTCGTTAGAGCGGAAGCCGAATCCGGCCCCTTGCGACCACATCGGGTGGCGTCGTCCTCTCCGTTGAAATCCCACATGGGGTGGCCTCTGTATTGAAGCGGCTACACCCCCCGCGTAATGCATGTGGCCTTGACCTCGATCATGGTCAATCCGGAATGAGCCAGCAATCTTATCCGGCTCATCAAGTAAAGAACGTCCCTGTCAGTTTCCCTTTGAGGGTTCCGTGGGCGCCAGCTCAGGCGTTTCTTCAACGGAGCATTATTAAACTCAGGGAGGCCGATCTGTACAGGGTCCGGCAGGGGGACATCATCCATATAAAACCATTCCGAAGGCCAGTCCGTGGACGCCTTCTTTGGGGTACCAGATAGATATCCGGTCCCGACGATGCGCCAGAGTTTGGCTCCGCCCACTTGATAAATTGACCCCTCCTGAGAGCGGGGCACAAGGCAGAACAACCTCTTCCACAGCGCGAAATGGGCCTCGATGCCCACGAACAACTCGCAGAGGGCCACGAAGCCCGCAACATGCAGTATGGAGGCAGGCGTGAGGTTGTGTAGCTGGAGGCCGTAGAACTCCAGTAGCCCTCGGAGAAACGGATGAATTGGAAATCCGAGTCCTCTTATTAAATAAGGGACTAGGCATACCCGCTCTCCTTGAGAGGGATTGGGGACGCTCTCCGCCTGCTCTCCGCCGCTATAGGTGGTGATCCCGGCTCGAACTGGGACCATATATGCTGGGGGGAGGAGCCCATTTGATTGAAGCACTACTAGCTTGCTATGCGGGACGGAACACCGCTCCCAATCTCCAGGCCGAGGGCTAGAGAGGCGAGAGGAGGAGCTGCTTCGACCGGCCATGGTGGAATGGATCTCAGTCGAAAGCGCTCTGATGAATACTCGCGGATGGAAGGTGGTGTGAATTGGATCTAAACCCCCGTCTCTTTTATGGGCGGCTCATTTACGCAACTAGGGCGATAAATGAAAAGAAAACCTGGTTTTTCGCATTCGTTCGACACGTGGAAGATGGTCACTATGGGGCACAAAAGCTGAGGAGAGCAACACGCACCAGAAGCCGGACACTATCCGACAGGTACATAGAATTTGGAGAAGAACCCACCTTGCAATACCGAAGACAATTTGCGCGCCGGACTCGTCGTCATTGAAGCCTGGTTCTGGGGCTACTGAGGGAGTCCTGGATTAGGGGGTGTCCGGATGGCCGGACTATGACCTTTGGCCGGACTCCCAGACTATGAAGATACAAGATTGAAGACTTCGTCCCGTGTCCGGATGGGACTTTCCTTGGCGTGGAAGGCAAGCTTGGCAATACGATATGAAGATCTCCTCCCATTGTAACCGACTCTGTGTAACCCTAGCCCTCTCCGGTGTCTATATAAACCGGAGAGTTTTAGTCCGTAGGACGAACAACAATCATACCATAGGCTAGCTTCTAGGGTTTAGCCTCTCTGATCTCGTGGTAGATCAACTCTTGTACTACCCATATCATCAATATTAATCAAGCAGGAGTAGGGTTTTACCTCCATCGAGAGGGCCCGAACCTGGGTAAAAACATCGTGTCCCTTGTCTCCTGTTACCATCCACCTAGACGCACAGTTCGGGACCCCCTACCCGAGATCCGCCGGTTTTGACACCGACACCAGGCGTCCGCAGAGAAATTGCATACCTTGCGACTCGTCAAGTCCCTTATTGACAAGCGCGATGTCGGCATCCGCCACATCAAGTTGCCGCTTTAGTTCGGCAAAATCATCAGTCCGGCTAGCCACCGGACCCTTCGCCACCTACATAGGTAGGGCGACATATTATACCTAGGATTATGATCCTCGGTGCGCTATCATTTTTGACAACACACCGAGCCTCAGGGGCTACTATCTACACAGGGCGCATGTTATATGCGGAACTATCAGAAGGTACATCATTTTGCGTACCTCAAAGCCTCTCAGTAAACTTCTGACGGCTTCGTGCAATCCGCTCTCAGCGGATGAAATCCTTTCAATCACCGTACCCATTAGCGCATGGTGATCTTCTGAGATAGACGCTCGCCCGAGCAGATCCTTCAGCTCCTCCGATCGTACACCAGGTGGTGCCGGACTCGTCCGATGGCCTTTTTCAAAGGCCGGACTCGGAGGGCTTTGAGGGGACATACGACTGCCTTCCCCCCCCCCCGGACTCAGAGAAACCCTCCACGACGACACCTCAGGGTCGCCCGCCTCGCAAGACGGCACGGCGGGGGGAGGCATTTCACTCTCTATCATCTCCGGACGGAGATCCCCCGAAGATGAGCTCTGCTGAGAAGGGCTGAGATCCGAACTACAAGGTAAAATTTCGGTTATCTTCATTAGAAATAGGGCAGGGATATCCTTTATTTTAAAATAAACTCCCCTTTTTACTTACGGCTCGGTGGAGGGCTGATCCCCTTGAGGGCATAATGCGGCCGAGGCATCTCTCGGCGCAGGACCCTCTGACGAAGATTTCTTCCCCCGCTTTGAGACCATGATCTCCGGGTCTTCAGAGGCGATCCTCTTCTTCCCTTGGATGGAGGGATTCTCGATCCCTCCTTCCCTGACAGCCTCCTTCACGGAGACGGTAGCTTCCTTGTTCCCCCCTTCACCTTCTTCCGAAGGCGCAACCTCCAGCATCCTGGTTAACACGGGATCCAGCGTGGTCTCAGGGAGGGGGGCCGGACACCTGATTAACTTTGCTTTCGCTATCCACTCCTGTTCAAGGAACAACTCTTTTAAAGGGTAAGTTCGTGATAAATATGAGATAGCGTGTCCGGGTACAGGGCTACTTACTTGAGTATCCGGGCGATTGTAGCTCAGACCTGCGTCCTCGGTCAAGTCCGGACACATTGCTTGTGATCCGAAGAGAAGCTTGTACATCTCCACGGGTGTCGCGCCCATAAAATGTTGGAGAGCTCGTGGTCCCTCCAGGTTAAATTCCCACAGGCGGAGGGGGCGACGTTTGTAGGGCAGGATGCGACGAATCAGCATGACCTGCGCTACTACGACCAGAGTAATTTCTCTCTCCAGGAGGTCTTGAATGTGGCCCTGCAACAGGGGCACATCCTTGGGCGACCCCCA
Source organism: Triticum aestivum (assembly GCF_018294505.1). NCBI lineage: Eukaryota > Viridiplantae > Streptophyta > Magnoliopsida > Poales > Poaceae > Triticum > Triticum aestivum. The sequence continues at coordinate 21,431,678 of NC_057813.1, forward strand.
GTCAAGTCCTTTATTGACCCATGACGCCAGCCGCGGTGGAGGACCCGAGCGAAAGGCAGGTGGCGCCACCCATTTGGTGCCCCTGGGAGCTGTGATGTAAAACCACTCTTGTTGCCATAGGCTGAGCTCCTCTTGAAAAGAGCCCTCGGGCCATAGAGCATCAGCATTTTTGCTTATAATAGCCCCTCCGCACTCTGCCTGCTGCCCCTTGATCATCTTCGGCTCCACCTTGAAGGTCTTGAGCCACAATCCGAAGTGAGGGGTACTGCGGAGGAAGGCTTCGCATACGACAATGAACGATGAGATGTGGAGGATGGACTCCGGATCCAAGTCATGAAATTCCAACCCATAATAAAACATGAGCCCCCTCACGAAGGGGTCCGTCGGGAAGCCTAGCCCCCGAAGAAAGTGACGCGAACACCACACTTTCGCCAGGCTTGGGAGTGGGAATAACCTGCCCTCGGGCAGGCAGCCTATGCGAAATTTCGCCGGTTAGATACCTGGCATCTCTTAGCTTTAGCACGTCTTCTTCCGTAACGGAGGAAGGCATCCACCGGCCTTGCAGGTCGGAGCAGGACATCATCGAAGGTCCGAAGCGCCTGAATCTGGAGCTTTGGGTGTTGGAACTCGAGGCGAGGGGTGGATTCGATTGAGATTGAAAGAAAGAAGTGGAGCCTTGGTCTCTTTATAAAGAGGTTGAATACCAAGAGCCTTCCCCGTGACCGTCCGGGACTCGCCTTCGATAGAGGAGACGTGCCAATGGGCACGATTGGGTTACCCACTCCCGTATTGATGAGGATCCCGGAATAAGGGGACACGATCTCTGCTTTGACAAGACGTGCCAAGGAAACCACCTCGCTAAACGCGCTGAGGTGGGACAGTAAAAACGATTCGAATAAAGGCTTGACCGTGGTGTGATGTCACGCCACGGAATACGTCAGCAGATTGAGTTTGTGTAAATATTATTCTCTTTACGGTGGTATGTGGAACTTATTTTGCAGAGCCGGACACTATCCTTGTGTTCAAATTGTTCTATGAAGTATTCGGAGGAGGAACCCGCCTTGCAATGCCGAAGACAATATGCGCGTCGGACTCGTCGTCATTGAAGCCTGGTTCAGGGGCTACTGAGGGAGTCCTGGATTAGGGGGTGTCCGGATGGCCGAACTATCACCATTGGCCGGACTCCTGGACTATGAAGATATAAGATTGAAGACCCCGTCCCGTGTCCGGATGAGACTTTCCTTGGCGTGGAAGGCAAGCTTGGAGATACGGATATGTAGATCTCCTACCATTGTAACCGACTCTGTGTAACCCTAACCCTCTTCGGTGCCTATATAAACAGGAGGGTTTTAGTTCCTAGGACGAACAACAATCATACCATAGGCTAGCTTCTAGGGTTTAGCCTCTCTGATCTCGTGGTAGATCTACTCTTGTACTACCCATATCATCAATATTAATCAAGCAGGAGTAGGGTTTTACCTCCACCGAGAGGGCCCGAACCTGGGTAAAAACATCGTGCCCCTTGTCTCCTGTTACCATCCGCCTAGACGCATAGTTCGGGACCCCCTACCTGAGATCCGCCGGTTTTGACACCGACAATGGAGCCTCCAGCGATTGATCGCTTGGAGGGGCCTCTTCTGTTTCGGGTGTGCTCCCCTGCTGCGGCTGATCCTTTTCGGCTGCGGTCGCGGTCTCCGTGAAGCCTTCCTGGCTCTGCTTTGCTTCGACCCGGACGGTTGCTGCGGCCTTGGCCCGACGCTCCTCCCTAACCGCCACCAGGGCTGCGCTGGTGGAGTAGGGGGTGGCTACAAGGTAGAGCACCAGGGGCTCTCGAGGACGCGGAGCTACCATCACCGGAGGGCTGGTTAAGTACCTCTTGAGATCCTGGAACGCCTTGTTGGCCTCTTCAGTCCATTCAAAGGGGCCCTTCTTCTTCATCAGCTTGAAGAAGGGCAGTGCACATTCCCCCAACTTGGAGATGAAGCTCCCTAGCGCGGTTACACGCTCGGTGAGCTTCTGCATCTCTCTGAGGGTCTTCGGCGGGCTCATGTCCTCGACTGCTTTGACCTTCTCCGGATTGGCCTCGATGCCCCTGTGGGATACGAGGAAGCCCAGGAGCTTGCCCGAGGGGACTCCAAACACACACTTCTCCGGGTTGAGCCACAGGTCCACCTCATTGAGGCTCGCGAAGGTTTCCTCCAAGTCCTGTATCAGGGTTTTCGCCTCCCGAGACTTCACCACAATGTCATCAATGTAAGCCTCAGCATTCCTCCCGAGCTGCCGACCCAAGGCGATGTGCATCAGCCGCTGAAAGGTCGCACATGCGTTGCGCAGCCCAAACGGCATGCATGTATAGCAGTACACTCCACACGGGGTCAGGAAAGCCGTTTTTTCCACGTCTTCTACTGCCATCTTGATCTGGTGATAGCCCGAGAAGGCGTCCAGGAAGCATAACAGGTCGCACTCAGTGGTGGAGTCAACGATTTGGTCGATGCAAGGAAGCGGGAATGGATCCTACGGGCAGGCCTTGTTGAGGTTGGTGAAGTCGACACACATGCGTTCCTTTCCTCCCTTCTTTGGCACGACAACCGGGTTAGCCAACCAATCTGGGTAGCGAACCTCGCGAATAACCCCTGCCGCCTCTAGCTTGCGGGTCTCTTGGATGATGAAAGCTTGCTTCTCAGTGGACTGCCGCCTTGCTTTCTGCTTCATGGGGCGCACGTTGGGGCACACGTTGAGCTGATGCTCAATTACGCCCCTCGGGACCCCTGCTAGCTGATTAGGTTCCCAAGCGAACACCTTCTTGTTCGTGCGCAAGAACTTCACCAAGGTCTCCTCCTGCTCGGGTTCGAGGTTGGCGCCTATGGTAAAGGTGGCGTTAGTGGACCCGTCCTCGTCGACCATCACCTGCTTGGTTTCCGCCTTGTCTTGGGTGAATAGCTGCTTCTTCTTGGCCGGTGCAGCCCCCTTGGGCTCAGGGGCATCAGAGCTGGCGGGCTGTGCCGCTGCGGCTATCTTGAAGGCGAGCTTGAGTGCCTGCAGCGCATCTCTTGTGTCTCCTGACATGGTGAGGACGCCGTTGCTTCCGGGCATCTTCATGAGGTTGTACGTGGGGTGAGTTGCTGCCATGAACCGGGCCAAGGCCGGGTAGACGAGGATGGCATTGTAGGGGAGGTCGATGGGGGCGACGTCGAAGTCGATCAGCTCTGTGCGGAAGTTGTCGTAGGTGCCGAAGGTCACCGGGAGGCGGATTTTCCCTAAGGAGTCGGTGGAACGGCCCCGACGCCCGAGAAGGGACTGCTGGGCTGAAGTCGCTCCGGTGGCACGTGGAGGAGGCTAAAGGCCTCCGCTGAGAGCACGTTAAGGCCAGCTCCGTCGTCAATGAGGGTCCTGGTGACGGCCACTTGGCAGATGGTGGAGGTGCACAGCATCGGGAGCGCACCCGAACCGGCGGGGTTGGAGGGATGATCGTCCGAGTTGAGGGTCAGATCGGCCTCGGGTGCCACCCAACCTGGGGGAGCTCCCTGGCGCTTGGAGGCGACACCGATCTGGCGGGTGAATGGCTTGACGTGGCGGCTCGAGGGCGGCGGCTGCGAGCCGCCCAGGAGAGCTGCGAGGACCGGGGGTGCTGGCGCGTCGTAACGGGCGAGGAAGAGGCTGCGGAGCTCCTCCCAGGAGGTCACAAAAGCCGTCGGTAGGTGGACCAGCCACATGCGCGGGACGCCGGTGAGGGCCATGGGAAACCAGTTGGCCATCACCCTGTCGTCGCCCCTAGCCTTGAGGACAGCCTCCTCGTACGCCAGTAGGAAAACCAGCGGGTCCGCCGCGCCGTCGTAGCGCGGCGGCATCTCGGGCTTGAACTTGGGCGGCCACTGCGCCTGTCGCAAAGCGGGGGCCAAGGCTCGGAGCCCCCTGGCCCCAGCACCGGCAGCGGTCGTTGGAGTGGGCGGTGCGTCCGTGGGGGCGCGACGGGCGCGAGACGACGAACCGGCTGGAGTCAGCGACGGGGTGGCGGTGCGGCCATCGCACCGCACCGAAGGATGCAGGGATAAGGCTCGCTGCTCGTTCCCCGCCGGGCCGGTGGCGGCGTTGGCGGCAGGCGACGGAGAACGACGGGGGCGTCCGCCGACGGGCGCCGTCTGGGCGACGCGGGTGGCGAGAGCAGCCTAACGCTCGGTGCGGGCTCGGCGAGCGTCAGCCATGGTCACGACGGAAGATCAGACACGACCAGCGGAAGAAAGATTCCGGCGCACCCCTACCTGGCGCACCAAATGTCAGATTTCGGGTTCCGGCAGACCCTTGAGGTTCGAACACTGGGGTGCGCACGAAGATCTCTCCCCTACCAGCTCACGTCTCGAAGTCTCGCAAAGATCTAAGAAAGAAAGATGGACACACAAGGGACACGAGGTTTATACTGGTTCAGGACACCATTATGGTGTAATACCCTACTCCAGTGTGTGGTGTGGTGGATTGCCTCAGGGGCTGATAGTGAAAAGTACAAAGGGAGAACAGCCTCGCGAGGGGCTGTTCTTGAGCTGGTACGATGAACTGCTTGGGTGAGTTCACTCGCTTCTCTCTCTCTCTCTCTCTCTCTCTCTCTCTCTCTCTCTCTCTCTCTCTGGCTGATCTCTGGATTGTTGATCTCCAAATGCCTCTAGATCTCTCTCTATCTCTCTCTACCCTGCGGGTGGCTAGCCCTATTTATAGAGCGAGGCCCTGGGCCTCTCCCCAAATAATGAGCGGAAGGGCGCCAACAATTGGCCATTTTGAAGGGGAACATCTAGTACACTTATCCTGACTAAAGTTGGTCTTCGGCTGCCAAAGGCTCCGACGGTGACGCCGCCCTGGGCTCCACGATGACCTCCATCCTGCCGTCCTGCTGGTCTTGGTCTTGTCGCACCGAAACGGTAACCTTTGCCTGATGCCTTGGCCTGTGCTTGCCCCCTTTGCACCGAAAGGGAAACAAGGACACTGCGCAGGCCGGCGCCCGCCTGGCACCCGCCTGGCCTCCGATCGTCATGGCTTGCGTCACGGACCCCTCGGGAGGTGCCCTGCCTTGATCTCTCCGCCTCCTCGCGAGCCCGCCTGAGGAGGTTGCTCCTGAGGAAGCTCCCTGTCGTCCGCCCCGCGAGGCTTGGCCCCTCGCGAGGGTCTTGAGCTCGAGCTGATGAAGCGGGGCTGCATTGGGCCCCCACTTGAGCCTTGCCGCAGGCAGGCAAGTCTGGGGACTCCCGTTTCCAGAACGCCGACAGCTGACCCAAAGTGGCCATAACTTGTCAGGACAGTGGGGTGGGAACTTGGGAAGGGATCATGGTCATACCCGTGATTGGGGGTGTCGCCGGTGACTCTAAGGTCATTGAGGGAGACCCCTCGATGTAGATCTGCACGCCGTGGCGGAATTGCACGTGGAGCTCGTCGTGTGCCGATGAGGAAGGCGCAAAAGGTGGCGGTCCACTTGTAATCGGAGTTGGGTTGGTGTGGTGTGGTTTGCAGCGATGAGACCGAGAGCTCGAGCTTGGCGAAATGGACATTGAGATCTAATTTCCAGGCACTGAGAGCGTTGATACGCGCGGTTTGTGCCGCTAGCGCCTTCAAGATGAAGTCGACGTCGTTGTTCATCTTGTCAGCACGAGCAGTCACGTCATTGTTCACCCTATCGAGGTAGCCGCGGAGCTTGGGATCCTTGGTGGCATGTAAGGCTCCACGCGCCTGCTTCGGACAGCATGTGTCCAGCTTGACCACGGCGAGGGGAAGGGTGATAGGTGGTCTCTTATACCATGATGTTAGATTCCCGATCTCACTTTCTAGATAGTGTATTACAGGGATGGTTCTCTCCTCACATACAAGTTTCAGATCAGAAAGGTAAAAGGAAAGCCGCCGTGCCATTGCCTGATCTAAGCATGGATGGCTCTCTCCATTTTCTTCTCTTCCATAAGTACTCCTCACCCACTCGGGCCCCACAAACCTGCGGTTTGGTGGTGGAATCCTAGCTGGCCTTCGAATGACACAATCTTCTCTCTAGTGGGCCCCCATGGGCCCTAGCGCCTTTGGCTGCCATGAAAGCGTTTCCTTTGTCTCAAAAAAATAAAATGAAAGCGTTTCCTGGAGGCGTCACTGGTTTCGCTGCCATGGCAGAGTTTTCGGGTGCCATGGCCGCGGTTTTGCCTGCCGCTGCGGTCGCACCATTTGGGACGCTGACGCTCGTGCCGCGAGGAACGATGTACAACCATATTGAATTGACCTGTGCTCACATGGCGAATAAGAGCATTGTTCAGTCATGATGCATGCAGGTAAAGTCCAGAAACCCAAATGCAACATTACTGCAGAAAACTGTTAGTCTAAATGTTCCTGTATCATTCAACCAGTACCTGATCTCCAGTCGGCCTCCCATTTCTGAAGGCTGGAAATGCATGCAGAGAATATATACACAAATGGCGCATCAGCAGAACGTAAGAGTCTGAATTTCAAAGATACGGGAGGGGAACTGACAGTTACTGAAGCCGATGGATCCACTGTCTGCGAAGGTATCATTCGGCAAATATCTGATGAGAGTGGAATTTCCATCCTTTGTGTGGAATGTGGTTGTAGCCCACAAAGTCCAGCGACCCCTTCACCAGATCGGCCAGCTTCAGCGTGAACCTCGGCGGCCTTTCTCCGGCCCTCAATCTCGTCGTTTCCGGGTCATCCCCAAAGATGAAAGGCAAACCTTTTGACACCACATCAGCAGTTGCAGTTTGTTGTAGTTTAGAACCTTGCAATTTGGAACCTACTGCTAGCTCTGTTCACTGTCACTCTAATTTGAAAAGACTGACAGGCTAACTCTGTTCTTGGCAATTCTTGATCAGATCAGTAAGCTTACAGTCAATGGAGTTGAGTGAGTGAGGCTCGCTCACCACCTCAGCCTCAACATCAGCCGTGGAGTTCGACATAGGCTGATACCGTATCACATCCAACGACAGCCCCAGCTCTCTGTTCTGCTTTGCATAAGTAACATTACAGCACCAAAAGCACCTAGCTAATTAAGGGCAAACCTTTATCATATATTGTTCATTTCAAACAGCATTGCAGTGTCAGGGCCACGGCGAACGCACCAAGTTTTAGAGAGCAAAGCCTGAACTAAGTCAAACATATAGTTCTGAGTGAAAGTAAAATTTACGAGTTGACACTAAAAAGGGCATGCACTTTTATAGAGTGCAAGTTTGTGCCAAACGTGTGCAATTATAGCCAACCAAGAAATAGCAAAATGGTTACATTTTTTCCCTTAATTCTCGGACGCTTGAATCTTTTTAGAATCTCAGCCACCTAAAATTGCAGAATACCGAGCCCAAAACTGCACTTTACAAAGACGTGCGACTTTAGGAAAATGATGGCTCATTACTTTATAGGTTAAGTAATATAGGTTGCGACTCCAAGTTGACGATTGTTGGGTGTTGATCCAAAAGACTCGAAAATGTCACTTGGATTTAAAGGAAAAAATCAAGCAACTTATGAATGGAATGAAAAATCTCTATGTATGGATTAAGAAAACATGACTGCTTTAAAGAGTTACTCCAATACACGTGCTGAGTACTTGTACATGTAGCTGGAAGCTTAGCTTGGCCAGACTTAACCGTAGTTCTACAAGAGTAGCAACTACTCCACTGGCCACTAGTTCACGCAGTCCTTTTTTGGCAGAGTTTTTCATAGGCATCGCCTACATATCTAATGATCCTTTTGCAAAGTCCCTGCATTTTACCTACAGAAGGTCATACCACTAGTTAGTACTACGCAGTTGACGGATGCTTGCTCTTCTGTCTGCCAGGTTCAAGCTTTTGGTAGGGAGCAGGCACCGACACACCGTGTTGATACTTGTGGCGGCTGGGACAAAGCTTTGCAAATTAGGCAGATTATTACAGCACCATGCTGTGCTGTTGGAGCCACTCCTGAATGGCAGAACGGAGAGCGATATTGGGGATGAGCTCCTGGTGTTGAAGTGGCTTGTTGGTGAACGGCTATGTGATTTTGCCTCTACCAAACCATTCCCGGATAGAATTACCTTCGTAGGTGATTCCATCCGCTGTCAACTGAGGATCCTTCATGATTTCCTGAAATGATGACAAAAGATGATTAGTCACAAGATAAGAGAGCTACTAGCATCACACGAGTGCCTAGAAATAGACGAAACAAAAGACACATTCAAGTCATTTTTAGCTTGCAAAACGATCTTATATTATGGGACAGAGGGGGTATTTATGTGCTCCTGAATAGGGAAAAAGCATAGAGTTCCTTTCTACTCACATGAGATATAGAACAGGTGAAGTGTGACGGTATGATGCTTTCCTCTTGCACCAAACTTGAAGATGACTGTGAAGATAACATTGCAACATCCCTCATGGTCTCAACTGCTGTCCAGAGCTGGCCTGAAAGAACAGGACGGTACCTGCTGTTTTGCTCAGTGCAACTGAGAGCAATGTGTGCTAACTGCTGGATGTGCACATCAGGCCACTCTCCGGCTGAGGTATCAACTACAGAATTGAGGTCACCTTGCTCCATAGCATCCTCCACAATCTTCTTTATACCAAGAGGAGGCTTTCCAGTTAAAAGATGCAAGACTACCATTCCAAAAGAATAAACATCAGGGTGAGGTGTCATCTTCTGAGTGGCAAGACATTCTGGGTCCTTGTATGTAGGGTCATCCACGGGATGCTTGGTGCTTTTGCTGTTGGACTGGATTGGCAGATGAGAAATGCCAAAATCACTAAGCTTACTGACAAAGTTAGCATCAAGGAGAATGTTGGCAGGCTGAAGATCACCATGAACAATTGGGTCAGGTTTGTTCTCATGCAGAAAGATCAAAGCTGAACATATCTCTGCAATAATACGGATGCGAATCTGCCAGGTCAGAGTTTGCCTCTTATCCTCACATGAAAGAAAATCTTCAAGGCTACCATTTGGCAAGGACTCATAGACAAGCATCGCTCACTCTTTGCATGCTCCTAGAAGAGTTGCAAGGTTGGGGTGTCTCACTCTGCTATGGATAGCAACCTGCAAAATAAATACAAAATCAATTATTTACAACTAGTCGTTTTGGAAACACTAATTTATTCAAGTTCCAGCTTTGACTGAAAAGAAGCAGACATCACCAACTTTTTTCTAGCATGACATAGGCAAAATAAACTTCAGAGCGAGTTCAGTAGAACTACCTCTTGTTCAAACTGTGAGCGTCCTTGACCATCGTGTCTCAGCACCTTTATTGCAACTTTCATGTTCCGGAGGACACCTCGGTACACAGAGGCAACCCCACATTCTCTGAACTTCGTTGAAGTACTGAAATTTTCAGTTGCACGTTCTAGTTCAGCTAATGAAAACTGGCAGGGCATCGCTGCACTTCTCCGGCGTAACTTTTCTACCTCTTCGAGTGCAGCATCTCGTTCCTTTAGCAAGACGTCATGCTTGGACTGAAGCTGATTATACCGCTCTTTGGATTCAGTGAGCTGATGTTGCAGATTCAAACTATGCTCACTGGCCTTCTGAAGTTCCTCACTATGGAACTTTTTCGATTCCAAAAGCTGATTTTGAGCATGTTCATTATGCTTATTAGCTTTCTGTAGCTCATTAGCAACCTCATCCTGTCGTGCTTTAACCTGTTGCAACTCTTGTTGTATTTTGGAAAGATGCTCCTCGGTTTCTTTCTGTCGTTGCAGGTGGTTTGCCTCTGATGTCCTGGCCTGCAGAATTCACACACTTTCATTCATATTTATCTGTGATAGATGGCTTGATTAATATGGTTTCATTTGACATAAATATCATCGAGTCCAGATAAGTTGTAGTAATAAGAATGGCTAGAGAGTGCACGCATAACCAATAGGGCTACTTTGCAAGTGCGGCCCTCCAGTTAGATAAGATAGCTTTTTTGAAAAATAAATGCTTATCATTTATAAAATTTTTAGGACATCATGGTATGAACTTACTGTTTGTTCAGATTCCATCCGCCTCAAGCGCTCATCAGAAGCTTCTTTCTTCAATACCGCAACTTCTTCCATGTACTTTTGAAGTTCATTAGACAAATAAATGACTGAATGCCAATCTCTCTGTTAGGATAATTGAGAGGAAAGAATTAGTGACTTGGGGTAATAAAACTCAACCAGATTGTTTGGAAGGGGTAAAGTTTAACTACTAATTAGCAGGTTTTCAATGCGCTGTGCTTCATGTACACCATAAGTATGGTTTAAGATTTCTAAGTGGTCCTTTTAAAGTTTAACTACTAATTAGAAGGTTCTCATTGCCAGTCAAGGTACAGTTTCTTTGTTTCCTGTTGCACAAGGATTACCACAGTCACGGTGAACCATCCATGCAAGAAATATGTGTGGAAAAATTAAACAGAAACAAATAATGATGGAAGAGACTGACCAAAATGTCTTCTAAATCCACACTCCCAACGTCACCGCCTTTAGACTTCTCAATGCATGTCACACATCTAGTCCAACAAAAACAAATGTCAGTTCATGTTATAATGTCAACAAGGCAAACAGAGGACTGGAATGCTACCTCTTAAAGCCATCAATTATGATAGTACTGTTTGGATCACGCTTCAAACCCTCTATGTATGTTGCCATAGCACTTTGATAATTCTGCATCAGGGCTTGAACCTTCGCTTTACAGAGATAACCCATCAAATAAGTAGGATCCAGCTCAATACATTTTTCTGCATCTTCCAGACCTTGGGGCAGAGCTCCCAGAAAGATGTGACATTGAGCTCTGTTTCTAAACACCTGGATGGCCAATCATAAAAGTATCACTATCATCAAAGTAAAATACTACAGTAACCAGGGAGCCAATAAAAAATTATGCCCTCCGGAGCATGCCTTCCAGTCAATGATGTAAAATGTAAAACAAACAAGACAGCTCATAAATGATATGTTATGTGACTGAATTTATAATATTCAGAGGCTCATCTAACTTGAACGGAGAACCAAATTTAACGAATGAGCTAAAGGTGCCTTCAGATAGAATATAAAGTTTAATCACTGTAAGCCAAATCCTTACTGCAGGTTCATTTGGATTCTTGTTCACAGCTTCGGTATAGTGAGCTGCTTCTTCCTGATATCTTCTGGTGTAGAAGAGTTCATTGCCTGCAACATGTATAGCAGTGTATATTCAGATTCCAGAAGCAGAAGTTGAAAGTCACAATAGCAAGAGGCACACCACTAAACGGATGTGGCTGTATCATGCTTGAAGAAAGAACATAGATTGCTAGCAGCTGTCCACTTCTTTTGGTGAACCAATGATAGATCAAGTAGTAGTACCAATTTAGCCCCTGATTGATTTCTCCCCTAATTATTGACTTGCTATTGTTGGAACAAAATAGGAAAAGTGTTTGTAGTCAATGAACCGGAGGGAGTACCTTTTACTAGTATTTCTGTTTGCAGTTAGGCCTTGTTTGGTACTAGTGTATTTTAGGGAATTGGTGGGGATTATCCCGGTCAAACCCCTAAATCCACACATATCCCAAAACACCGTTTGATTCTAGTGTACTCCACATTTCATCCCCACATTTCCTCACAAATCCCCAAACTCTACTGCATTTTTCTCAATACCCAATGCACTACCCCTACCTAGTGGATTGGGGATAAATGGGGATTTGAAGGGATTGGGACCCAATCCCTGTGGGGTTTATCCCCACCAATCCCCTCAAAAACCCTAGTACCAAACAAGGCCTTAAGATTCTGAAATTCCCAAGACGTTTACACTCGGTGTACACTTGATGAACATGCTTTTATTTAGAGAAATTTCTTGTTAAAATAAGGGGAAATGATCCTGCGAGGAATAAGAACAAGCACCATGTAGGCGAGACGATGCGCCCTAAATCTATCTATTTGTTTATTATTAGTAATAGGCAGAGACTAATCAACTTCACAGATAGTAATAGTGCCCGAACCTTTCGCCCAAACACGGCGGTAGTCGGCCTCCTCCGCATCTAGCCGCTCCCGCTCCTCGATCTCCTTCCTCGACCTCTCCGCCTCCCGCAGCTTGGCGCGCGTCCGAGCCCCGACCTTGCTCTCGCGGCGGAGCACCCTGCCCCGTTCTGCCGCCGCATCGCCGCCGCGAGCCCTCAGGGGGCGGGGGGACTGGACGCTGAACATGAGGCGGCGCGGTTGGGGAGGATGGAGGATGGGCGCCGGGTTTGAGGGACGAGTTATGGGATGGATTTCACACTGATTCTGATTGTATTAGCTCACAGAGATGATTTACGTTATGTATAAGGGAAAGGGAGAGACCCCAACGGGCTCCCTGGAGCTTAGGAACGTCCTGCCTATCAGATCCTACGGAATAGGAGAAGGCTACAACGTTGTTGGCTCGGGGAAGAGGCTCCTTCCTCCCGCTTCGGCTGGCGGGCGGTGGTGGTGCCGGTTTTTTGAATTTCAAACTGCCGCCTTTGTGGCTCTGTCGAGTGTCTGCCGCTCGAAGGGAGACCAGTTATTGCTGCCGCTGGGGAACAGAACGGGAAGGAGCGACTGCAACGCTGATTTGACCACTGGACGATGGGTAGCTCACAAAGTGAATGCTATGTGCTCCCTCCATTTTTACCTACCTAGCCCCTAGGCCTTGTCCAACGCCGAAGAACAGTCCACGTATACGAATATGAGAGCCGGTCATCCAAAGTTATCCCCTAAATGTTCGTTAATACGGGCAATTTAAAATTCAAGTCCGTTTGATCACAACATGAGCGCCGGATCGCATCAGTCCCCAATCACACCCAAAAAGAAGCAACTATGGCTATTTTTTACATGTCCGGTCACAAAAAAATATTAGTCCAACAGTCCGTGCCAAAATTTGAATTCTCTGCCTCGTCGGGCCGGCAATCTGAGTCTCCACACTCAAGATGTCTCAGAGGCAATCTAGACATGTTCATAATTTTATTTATTAATGTTGTGCCTTAAATACGAGACTTGTCTATGGAACTTTCTATCTATTTTTATGACGGTTTACAATTTTATTTATTGATCTGCTTGAATATATGACTTGTCTATGAGAATCTGAATATATCTTTATGATGGTTATTCTTAAAAAAATTGAACCCACAGAATTTCATTGATTAACAACATCGTACATGTACAACCTTACATTGCAGTACCGAAGAAAGTGCAGACATTGCTGCATGAAGGCAAGAACCATTGCCTGAACTAAACATGTAAACCTGGAAGGAGAGTTTTGAGTTCTGATTAATCTAGCTTGGTGACGTGCTCGAAAGTTGTAGCTCGAGAAACCGCTCCCCCCTCGCGAACGCGTCGCCCCAAGGGCGACCGGCCGCGCAGCGCTCTCCTCCTCCTCCTCCTCCACCCCCTCTCCTCTTCCTCCCCGCCACCGTCGCTGGCGCCCGTGGCCGGCCTGGCCCCGGGGATGCTGGTGGCGGCGGCCCCCTGACTTTCCCCTCCCGGTGGCTCTCCAGCGCAGGGCGGAGCTGCACCAGGGGGGGGGGGGGGGGGTTGCTCCTAGGCGGCGGCGGTCTGGCTGGCGGCGGGGTTCCCCGACGCGGCATGGGCGGGCGGGCGGCGCCGTCGTTGGTGGCGGGGTGGCGCAGTGGCGCGGCCTGGTCGCGGTGCTCGACCCAGATCTGGGCCCTTCGGGCCCCATCTGGGCCTGGGCGGGACGGGTCTACGGCGTGACTCCCGGGAGGCGGGGGAGCGGCGATGAACGGCGGGGTGCTGGCGGCGTCGATGCCAGCTTGCTGCAGCATGGCCGGCGGGGCTTAGCGGGCCCGTTTTGGGCCTGGCCGGGCCAGGGGTGGCCTGGTACGCCCCGCTACCGTGTCCGGACGGCTACCGCGACGGTGCCGGAGGCGCATGTCGGTGGTGGAGGTGGTTCCCTCCCGCTTGGCCTTGGTGCTGCTGCTCCCGTCACTTGGATCTTCTCTCTGGTCTTACTGGCCTCGTGGTGGTGCTCGCAGCGAGACGGCGTTGGTGGCGGCGCAACCGTGATAGCGCATGGTTGGGCGGTGGTTTGGCTGGTCGGTTCCGGTTGGCCGGTGGGGTTTGGCGTGCGGGAGAAATCCTTGCTGGTTCGTCCGGCTCTGATGCGGCGACACCGGCGGGTGTCACTGTCCCTTCTTGGAGGGTGTCGGGAGTAGCTATCCCCCACCTCCCTCTGCGTACTGGGGGAAACCCTAGGAGTTGTCCGGGCAGCAGCGTCGTTGGCGTCGCATCCCTTCTTGGAGGTGCTACTTAGTTTGCGGTAGATCGGAGCCTCGGGGTGTGGTGGTTTGTTTCCGGAGGGCGCAGCGGTCGCGGGTCTGCCGTTGTTGGCATTTATTTCTTCTTCTTTTTCTTTGGGCTTGATGTGTTGCTCGTCCCAGCATTGCGATGTGTACAATGATGATTTGTTTTGGAATACGAAGCGGGGGAAACCCTTTTTGAGTAAAGTTGTAGCTCCTATTGATATGATAAATTCTTGTACCATCAAAGGCTAAAGGAGCTGTTATGCATGCAAGTTGTGGCCTTATAGTCAAATGACCAGGAGCACGAATGGACTTGCTGGCCGCTATAGCTTTCGCCAGAACGGTATTGTCCATCAGAAATGTTCCTGTTGAATCTGAAGCAACCCCGCAGTCTTGTATGCTAATATCATGCTAATTGCTTTGGCCTGGATAGCTGATGTCGTCGATGGAGAGACAACCGAGATGCACGACTGTGAACACTGTCGATCGCCTGCAAACTGTATAACTATGCCTAAACCCCTGGACTCCACGCTACATCTGTATAGACAATGGGACCTGAAAAACATGAGATGTCCATGATTGTTTTCCCAGGAGATGGTGTCGATTGTATTGTCAATTGATCCTATTTTTGCATAAGGGTCTCTGCAAGCACAACCTTGTTAGTTCCAGGCAAGTTGACTACTTTGTAGTCCGGATACTGAGCTGTAACCTCTAGATACCTTGCATAAATCGCCATTGCCGCTGCAAATACTTGGGAAGGAGACCTAGTAGTCCTGCAAAAGCGATTGTTGTTTCGACATTTTCAAAGACACCATAGGAAGGTATACAGTGAGACAACATTTTTTTTTGCGGATGATTGGAAGTGAGGAGAGCTTGGATCATTTGTGAAATTGAACGGTTATCCCACAAGTTGTGCAGTTTTCACTAATAAACCTGGAGTAAGAACCTGTCCTTTTACCTGTAGCAAGTGCATTCCTAAGAAGTCTTCAAGCGAAGTTTTGAACTCTTGGAGCCATATGCTTCTTTTTCCATACCTGGTTGAGCAATGATTTGTTTGCGGTGGCACGGTTTTTGGTCTTTTTTTTTAAAAAAAATAAGCAAGGTTTTTGGTCTCTGTTTTGAAGGAAGCTGAAGATTGGTAAGGTATGTTTGTATGCACTTTTGGATGAGAACAAGCGTGTAGGAGTTAGCTTCCAAACAAGAATGTCTCGGCCAGCAGTACAGATAATCAGAGTATGAACTATTGTATCAGCTATTACGGGAGAAAATAACATTTTAATTAGGTTTACATTTCAAAAAAATTGCCCAGAAATCCATAGGTCCATAATTTGAGCAGGGTAATTAAAAGTGTGTGGTTGTATGATTAGGTTATCATAGATATTTTCTGAGCCTTCAAACCAAGGGATGCTCCACGGTGAACTATTTCCATCAAGAATTTGATAAGTGGACACTGAAATGAGAAGAGGCCTTACCTCCAAAATTGTAGTCCAGCAAGCAGACTTCGGTGTGTTAGGCTTAGCTCTCCAAATCACTACTGGAAAAAACCCTAGCAGTAGCGAGAGTTTTCCCTAGTAGTAGCACGGGCGCCGTCGCTACTGCTACGGCGCTACAGCTAAACTTTAGTAGTAGCGTTGTTCTGCCCGCGCTACTGCTAAGTATGTTAGCAGTAACACTTTTTTTGTACCGGCGCTACTGCTAAGTAGTAGCAGCGTGGGCTTAAGCCCGCGCTACTACTATTCATCTTTATTTCAATTCTTTTATTTTATATTGTATTTATACATCGTTATACAAATTTTGATATAGTAGCAATTAAGGGATTGTTATATCATTATGATCATGATGAGTTATTGTATCATTTGGTGGAAAAAACACGGATTAGATTCATGTGACCATCATCATCATCATAATAATAATAACAACTCATCATCATTTTCATATAGGAACTAGATCATCATCATAGCACAATGTAGCACATAACTCATCATCACGTCATGATAACAACTCATCATCATAGTCATATAGAAACTAGCTCATCATTCTAACACAATGTAGCACATAACTCATCATCATCATGATAACAGCTCATCATCATAGTCATATAAGAACTAGCTCATCATTCTAGCACAATGTAGAAGATAACTACGTAAGACCTGCTACTCTCTCGAAGGTAAAATAGTATAAAATATGTAAACCCTTGAATCTCATTATGGAGAATACAGATGAACGTGTCTCCATTTGCGGGTTGAGCTTGATGTTGCCCCCAAGTAGTTCCCCTGCGATCATTTAAAATTCTTCTCCAGTCTTTGATTGTGAGGACGTCATCTCTTTGATGAATCGTGTATGCACTGCGGTGACACATAGGTCAACTTGGCCGTAAGCTAATAATGTTCCTGTCACCTTTCATTTTCATAAGACGGGGTACACAATCCGTCGGGAGTTTACTTTAGTTTCAACAAATATCATGTCGACTGAGATTCAGGCTTGACATTTAAAATATATTATTATGGACCGAAGTAGTGCCATCTCGAGAAGTTCAGATCAAGTCTAGAATTATTTTGACGATATCTACCACAACCCAAGGCCTACAATATGAGCTTCAGTATACTATGTTATTGATAACCGTTAGATGAAATTCTAAAAGTAGTTAAGTGTATTTTCTAGTATCCCTATCATGAGTCTAAGATTTTTTTTGGGACCGCTCTACATCACCCAACTTCACTCCACCTCTAAACTCCACTCCACCACCTCTAAGGTTGTGTTTGAAAATATATATTCAAATGCTATTATTTAGCACAGTTTAAATATTTTTCCTTTTAAACACAAAAAATTGTTCATGTAAAGACATGAGCATGTTTGCTGCAAACATTTGAGTTTTATTTCAAACTTTTTAACTATTTTTTATTCTCACAGGAGAATGTGAGATCAAGATTAGGATTGAATATCTCGTCACATGTTACTAGTCAGTTCTATCTTTGGACATAAGGACTGGGTGAGGATGAAGTGGCACGACCTGGGCGATAGCAAGATTTAGAACTAAATGAGTCACCGAGAAAAAACTATGATATCGATTCAGCAGTTCGCGAGTAGAGGAATGAAGTGAGCTTATCATGCAAGTACAAGAACATAAGTGTATTTAACTGAAATGTTTTTCTTAAACAAAAGATAGAGCAGTCTTTACCTTATCCATTTCAATTTTCAAAACAGGCAAAAGGCCTGGGTGACCGTAGTCAATTACATGAGAGACTATGTGAGGGCCGCAAAAGCAGTTGCAGCAGGCCATTGTCAAGCCCAGTAGCAGGAGTCGGGGAAGAATAGCAAGAAAAACAGTACAGTAGGAAAGAAACACCCCAAGGAAAACAGACTAGGAAAAATAAACAAGCCAACCCATCATCTTCTGCCAATCTTCTTCTCTCTTAGCTCAATGACTCCATGTTTTCAAACACCCGATCATTTCTAGCGTGCCATAAGGTGACCGTGCAGGCTTCAAAGAGGATGCGCCACAGCTCTCCTACTTTGTCCACTGCCTCAGTAGATAAATTTAACTCAAATCTGAATCACACTCGTCTTTTCCTAGCTAAAAAATAAATAAGATTTCCAAACAACACATGTTGGAAAAGCGGCAGCATACTGTGACCGATGCATGCTCCCAAACCATACCAGATTAATGAACAAGATTGTTACACCATTGAGAACAAGACTAACGAACTGGGGATGCACACATTCACTAATCAATCTAGATTAGTATCCTATGATCGAAGCAAATTCAATCCCAGAAAATGATTAAACACATAGTATTAGTAGCATGTCCAAAATGCCAAATTTTGACATGGGCTAAAACTGCAATTTGATCTGATTCGGTATCGATTTCAGGATCTTAGTCACTTTTTTTCTTTGCAGTTCTATTTTTGGACATAAGGATTGGGTGAGGATGAAGTGGCACGATCCTGGCGATAGCAAGATTTAGAACATAATGTGTTACAAAGAAAAGTCTATGGTATAGATTCGGCATATCGTGAGTAGAGGAAGGACGTGAGCTTATCATGCAAGCACAAGAACACAAGTGTATTTAACTCTAATCTGAATCACCCTTGTCTTTTCCTAGTATAAAGTAACTAGGGCGGGCAGACGATTTCCAAACAAGTTGAAAAAGCGACAGCATATGCAGGATGCAGTTCACCATGAGTTTTCTCGGTGACCATCGATCAATCATCACAATTCACAACCATACCAGATAACTGTTACGCCAATTAGAACAAGATTAACGAACTGGGGACACACACATTCACTAATCAATCTAGATCACTACCCTAAGATGGAAGCAAATTCCATCCCAGAAAATGATTAAACACATACCGGTAGCGTGTCCAAAATCCCAATTTCGACATGCACTGAAACTGCAATTTGATTTGATCATCCGTTCCATGGATAAGATGGATGTCAACATTACTCAATCCAGATTACTATGCTATGATCGATGCAAATACCACCCCAGAAAATGACTAAAACTGCAATTTGAATCTGATTCGGTTGTCTCACATATAACATGCAGATCAACACTACACTGCGTACCACATTTACACCTACTGAATTTAGTTAAGATAGCCACGGCCGCCGAGAAATAAATCAAACACAGTTTTGTAGCATGCAACAGAGTAATCTGAGCCAACTGCACTGATATCAGAAGGTTGAATGAACTAGAGAGCATATATAGATGAACTAAGTGACTGATAGGAGCTCGGCTATGATCAGCAATGCAACTGAAATTAATCTAAAAAAACAATGCAACTGAGATCAAAAGGTTCCAGACCATGTACGTTGCTTCTATACTTTTATCTTCAATAGAATGTTTCAGTCAAGCATTCTGGAATCTGGATAAACAGGGACATGAAGCAAACTGTGCATGTAGGACGATTCAGCTAAAAAAAAAGAGGCATTTTGGACGACTATCAACTAAAGCCTTCTTCTTACGCATCGTAAAAGAAAACATGATTGACAAGCTGGGGAAACACAAATAAGATGCAGCTAATAGGAACATAAAAATGGCATTGCAACTAATATGATTGAAACATGATCCAAACAGATGAAGCTAATTAAGATAGCTCCTGCAATTTGATTCGATCATTCGTCCCACAGATAAGATAAGGTGCAAATCAACATTACACTACTACATTGATTACCCCTAATTGATGAAGCTGAAATAGATAGCCACGGCCGCCCAGGAACCACAAGTCTGACCAAACTGAATACAAATAGAAGACTGACCAAACTGAACTGAAACCACAAGCCTGCATGATAAACTAAAATAAAAAGACTGATAATGAGAGCATGGCTTGATCGATCAGGTGAAGTAGTCAATCGGATGCTAGATAGAATCCCTCCTGCAGCAAGCGAACAAATGGATTCGACCGTCAGATCCATCCATGGATTCATCTAGGACAAGGAGGAAGGATAAGAAAAGAGCAAGGTTTGGAGAGTTTGGACAGACCTCGGAGATGTAGGCGTAGTCGTCGCAGAACTCGGCGAGGCTGGCGAGCTTCTTGGGCTCCGTGAAGCGGGAGAGGACGGCGACGGCGACGTCGATGTGCTTCACGGCGAGCCCCGCGATCCTGCACGCGCGGTACAGGTAGTCGAGCGACTTGCCCACGTCGCCGCCGCCGCCTCTGGCTGCCTGACGAGGCTTGGTGGAGCCGGACTTGGCGGTGGCGGTGGCGTCCGGGTCGTCGGAGAGGTCGACCTTGGCGAGGGCCTCGGTGGCGGCGGCGACCGGGTCCGTGTCGTCGTCCCTGTCCGGGCTGCTGTCGGGCGAGGATGAGTCGGGGGTCTTGCCGGGGACGGGGGCCTTGCCGCCGGCGAGGCACTCGACGCAGCGCGGGAGGAGGTGCTCCTCCAGCAGCTTGATGGCCAAGACGGCGGCCATGACGCGGTCGAGGGCCTGGGCCTGGGACCTGGGGCGGGCAGGGAACTGCTGCGCGAGCAGCGCGTCGTGGAGCTGCTCGTCGGGCATGACCGCGAAAGCCAGGTTGGGCGGGGAGAAGTGAATGCCCTTCTTGGCGGCGATCTCGATGCAGGTCGTGAGCATGCGGGCGCCGGCCTCCAGGCCGATGTAGTAGACCTTGAAGAGGTTGGAGGCGAGCTCCCCGAGCTTAGCGTCGGCGTCGGCGTCGGCGGGGGCGGGGGCGGCGTCGGCCTGGAGGTCCTGCAGGCGGTGCTGGAGCTGCAGGAGGCGGTCGCGCTGCGCCCGCACCGTCTTGGCGGCCAGCATGGCCTGCATGAGGACGGAATCGATGTCCTTCTTGCTCCCCTTCCCCGCCATGGCCGCTCTCTCTCTCTCTCGCTCGCTCTGAGGCCGGCCGGAGGTGGGTCTTCTGGAAAGGACGGAGACAAGAGAAAGGTTGGAGCTTTACACGACGAGCTAAACGGAGGGGGGCACGTGTCGAGTGGCTATTGAAGAGGACAGAGGCTCTGCAGGGTGGGCCCACCTTTGACCGGGGTCATGCTCATCCCTCCATCCATCCACAAGGACAAAGGGTGGCGTGCTCCCTCCGCTACCAATCTAGGTGTGGTTTTCAAAATTTGAAAATGCTTCTCCATACAATGAACAACTGGTGCCAAGCAAGGTGGCATGTTTTTGTAACAAAACTTTGCCCTACATTATTCTCAAAAAAAAAGTTGGATCTACATTCATCTTGGCGCAAAACAGTTAAAACATCCGCGAAAACAGGCACACCTAGGGAAGGGACATGGAGTGGCCTGTTCAAGAGGACGAAGACGGTCCAAATTGCAAACTTCGTGAGCTTTGGTGTTGCCAAAATGTGAAACGCCATGAGATTTGGCGTTTCTCAGTGCACCAGCAACGCCAGCTACTATGACGTTTCAAAAAAAAAGGTCAGATGGTGCTAAACTTACCCCAAAAGGGTCAAAACAGTGATTTTGGCCGACCATGCCCCTCAAGCACTTTGATGTAACTTTTATTATTCAGAGGCGCGGAGGAAGCAGGGTAGGTGGCTGCGGGATTGCGAAGGAAGCGAGGGAGGTAGCCGCGGGATTTGCTCCGGGTCTAGGGTTCCTTCTACCCAGATCGCGATTGGTGAGCACACGATACATACTTCACGCAAAAGCTGAGGAAAACTCATGTCGATCCCGCGACCCCACGGCTATCCGGCGCTACCTGTCATTCTCTCCTGAAGTAGGCGCTACCTCAGATTTGCCCCTAATTTCAAAGCATACTCAAATTTGCCCCTCTGCTGTTAGTTGCCCTTATAGAAATGCCATTCTATACCTTACCGTTCGGTCAAAGAGCTTTAACCATCTCAAAAAATAGCAAAAAAAAATCTGAAATTTTGGCATCCAAGATGCTCGGGGTGCATAAGGTGTGTGCAAAATTTTGTTATCAAATGACATGCGAGGAGCCCTAGCAAAAAAACCCAAAATAGTGTATTTTTTCAAAGTTTTTTCCGAGGCAAATTTGTTTTTTTTTCCACGAGCTCCTACAATGTCGAAACACAACCAAATTTGGCACACATCTTGGGCACCCGAGCATCTTGGATGCCAAAAAAGTTTATATTTTTTGAAATTTATTGTTCGCATGCGTACATATTTACTGTTTTACCTTTGCCATGAGCTCCTAGAATATGCAAACAACAAGAAAATTTGCACGCACCTTGCACACCTGAGTACCTTCGATCCCACAAAAGTTCAGTTTTTTTTTTGAATTTTTTTGCTATTTTTCGAGATGGTCAAAGCTCTTTGACCGAACGGTAACAGTGCAGAAGGGCGTTTATATAAGGGCACCTAACGGCAGAGGGGTAAATTTAAGCATGTTTTGAAATTAGGGGCAAATCTAAATAGTGGATTTCAGTTGGGAGCACAAATGTAATTGTCCCATAATAATTTGGTGGTAGTAGAATTTTGCCCCGTAGTTAGTGCTACAATAGTGTTTACTCATCACGGCTTTCCTGTCAGTTGCCCCAACGCGCTACTCTCTTAATCTTCTCCTTCTACTATATAAAAGACTTGAATTTCCGTTGAGAAATAAATGGAAAGGGGGATGTGCCCGGTTGGAAAATATCATGCCCAAAATCCCAATTTTGACATCTGATGCATGCTGCAAATCGGTATGGTTGTCCCAGTAATAAGATGCATCAGTTCCTCTCGATCAGACGAAAATCATTTAGAACACCATTTACAAATTGAGGATGGATGCACATATAATTAATTCATATGAAAACATAGCATGCCCAGAATGCCTAGATTGAAACGCGATTGGAACAAATGACATCACAGAACATGAGTAAAGCAGAGCCTGCCCAAAATCTCAATCTCGACGTTCGCTCCATGCTGCAGTTCGATTCAATCCAGTTGTCCCACTAAGAAGATGCAGATCGACATTACTCGGATGCAGGCGGAGGAGGCTGCCCGGATGCAGGCAGAGCAGGACGAGTAGGACGCATTCCGCTTGGAGCAGGCGCCCGGCTAGTGATCCGAGGCCATTTGTCACGCTCGGACATTGATTTCATTTTGCCATGTCCGGTTTGTTGAACTATGATTTTCTTTGCTTTGTTTCAAACTTTGGCATTCAGACAATTTGTATCGTATGATCGACGTGCATGGATTGCATGGATTTGAGGATCGGAATTTGTGGTATGTCGATGTGTGGGGCAACATTTGAGGGGTGTCCGGTCAGTGCCCGCGGATGCGCGGGCGTTTGAGGGGGCGGATTTGCCAAGTCCTGTTGTAGATGCTCTAATGAGTTGCTCTGCTTGCTGACTACAAATCGATTGCCATCCTAGCTAGGATCAGAAGAATGAGATCACAGAACATGATTGAAATATAGAAGTAGCGGTAGCATGTGCAAAGTCTCAATTTTGGCATGCAGTGCTGCAATTCGATTGTCCCACATGCCACAGATGATATGCGGTTCAACATGATTACACTAGTACATTGTACCCCTAATTGATGAAGCTAAGACCTAAGAATAAGATAGATAGCCACGGCTGTCCAGGAATTAATTGAACACAAATAGATGGGCATGGCAGCAGACAAATCTGACCAAACTGAACTGAAACCACAAGTCCGAATTTTGACATTCGCTAAAACTGCAATTCGAATTGATCATTTGTCCACAGGTAAGAGGCATATCAACATTACTTAATCCAGATCACTATCCTATGATCGAAGCAAATGCCATCCCAGAAAATGATGAAACACATAGTATTGGTAGCATGTCCAAAATCCCAAATTTTGAGATGCGCTAAAACTGCAATTTGATTTGATTCAGTTATCTCACATATAGCATGTCCAAGATCAACATTACACTGCGTACCACATTTACCAAGCTAATTAAGATGGCTACGGTCGTCTAGAAATTAATTTAACACAGATTTGTAGCATGTAGCGGAGTAAATCTGATCCAACTGCATTGATATGGAAAGCTTGCATGAACTAGATAGCATATATAGATGAACTAAGTGACTAATAGGAGCTCAGCTACCATCAGCAATGCAACTGAAATTAATCTACAAAACATAATGCAACTGAAGAAGAGAAGAGAAAAGTTTAGAGTTTGGAGTGGACAGACCTCGGAGATGTAGATGTGGTTTTTGCAGTACTCAGTGAGGCTGGCGAGCTTCTTGGGGTCAAGGAAGCGGGAGAGGACAGAGACAACGACGTCGATGTGCTTCACGGCCACTAGTAGAAAAACACCTAATAGTCCCCGTTCGTAAGGGCCTTTAGTCCCGGTTCATGAACCGGAACTAATGGGTCGTTACTAATACCTCCACCCATTAGTCCCGGTTCAAACACGAACCGGGACCAATGTTCCTCCACGTGCCCCTGTGCGCCGAGCCCAGTCAGGGGGCCTTTGGTCCCGGTTGGTGGTACCAACCGGGACCAAAAGGCATCCACGCGTCAGCATTCCAGTGGCTGGGGTTTTTGTTATTTTTTTTGAAAGGAGGGGGGGGGGGTTGGGGGTTTTGGGGGGTTAATTTAGGTGTTTCATATTTTGTGTTAGCTAGCTAATTAATAGAGAGAAGTGTCCTCTCTTATGTCCGTGCTTGGTCGACGCTACGTACTATATATACATAAGTGATCGAGAGAACCATTCAGTACAGAAGTTCGTCATGCATACCGAGAGAAGTGATCGATCGACCTTTCCTTCTCTGAGAGATTGGTCGAACAACAAGTTTTTCGTATATCATGTATCTGACGCTACTGGCTACATACATGTACAATATATATAAGATCTCTTAATTACAATCCCCTAGCAATTGAAATCAATTTCCACATGGTATTCTCTGGCTTTATTGATGACGTGGTCAAGAAAGAATCCCGCCAATTCCTCTTGAATTGCTTTCATGCGATCTGGTTCTAGGAGTTCATTTCGCATCTGCCACTTCTAATTTGAAGAAGGGGGTTAATTAATATATATATATATATATATATATATATATATATATATATATATATATATATATATATATATATATATATGAATGAATGAAACTCAACAGAAATGATGGTGTAATAAAATGAAATTGTGAATATTATTGCTTATGCACTTCATATTGTCTTTGAGAGTAGCCCCGCTTGTTTTTCAAAGTCGCGTTGTGGATGAACTCGCACACATAGTATCCACATAAATCATTCCCTTCTTCCTGCCACAAGCACTTTACGAGAAATAGAGGTCAATCAAACTGATAATGAAGCATTATAAATGGCATTGATGAAAGTATAGTTATAGAATCAACGGGAGATGCGCGCAACTAGCTAGCCAGTAGTACTTACTTTCGGGTATGTATATCGCAGCTCCTTCGGCAGTCCCGGAGCTTCTGCGATGAACTGTTTACAAACCCTGCAAGACAAAGAAAATAATTATTATTACTTGAGATATCAGGAAATGAACAAAAAGTTGCCGATATGGTGCGATAATGATCGATTGAACTTACTTGCTGAGCATTTCAGTCATGTCCGCATAATATTTGGGATCTTCCCGTCTCGAGTCTAAGACGGTTACTAGTCCACGCTCAAGCTTAATCTCCAGAAGAATATAGTGGTACATGCGCACGCATGCATAACTCATCAATTACATTACTATAACCTCGCTCGAGTAATAAGGAAAACCGAATATGCACACGACAGTAACACTCACTTGCCGTTGTAAGGAAAGAGTATGGTATCTTTGTTTTGATTTTTGATCAACGATTGTAGCACGTTGTCCTCGGCCTCTTTGATGTCCTTTTTAACCAGAAATTCATCTATGATATTTGTGTTAATGAACCCAATATCATAAATTTCTTGTTTTTTGCACTCAACGATCTTCAATCTGCATAATATATTGAGGATAATTAATTATAAATACATGAAATGAAAGAGCCGAGCTATATATAGAGACTTAATGACAGAAATAGTACTTACAGACAGTAGCAAAAGACCATTAGTTTATCGAGGGCCTTTTGATTGAAGAACGCGAAGAACTCATCAAATGGAACAGTCAACAGATCATTTGTAACGAGGTCGTGCTCCTCTTTAATATGCAGATACAAAGCATTCGTACCCTCAGACGCTCTGCAGGTTTCCATGTACCAATTATGGAATCTTCGCATCATTGTTGTCAGAGATTTTTCATCTTTGACGAGAGGCTTCCCGTACTCGTATCTGTGTTCGTCCACCTCCAAGAAATCAGGAAGTGCATCGTCAGGCAGGTAATCTTCAAGATTGCCATAACCGGCCACCGTCCCCGGAGCATTAGACACATTGAGCGGGGGGCACGATTGCTGTGCTTGTTCGCCGAGCTGGGCAATTTTTTCCCCTTTGCTCGTTCTTTTGACCTTTTAGCACTGACAGTAGTTCCCGACCGCTGGGCTTGGAGATATGTCTGTTCAGTAATGCGCTCATAGTTGGTTCTCGGCGGAGACTTTGGTGGTTTCCTCAGGGCATCGATAGTGCGCTTTGCTTTCACCGGATCTACCTTCTCCTCCGGAGGTGGATGTCTCTTTGCTTTCACCCCTTCAAAGAACTCCTTCACGTGGGTCCGCACAATCGTATCGTTTTCCTCCTCGGACCTCTCGTACGGTAACTTCTCTAGAGGCTTGAGAGATGGACCGTATTTGTATTGCCTCCCGCCTCTGGTTGTGCTGCTAGACGCCGGAGCAGACGGAGCGGCTGCGGCGTCTGTCTTCTTTCGTGCTTGCTTACGAGGCGGAGGAGAAGGAGTACGACGCGCCGGAGCAGCCGGGGCGGCGGCGGGTCTCTTCCGCCCTTGCTGGCGAGGCGGAGAAGGAGGAGGCTATTGGCTGCTCGGGAGCGCCGGCGCAGGCGGAGAAGGAGGCGGAGTGCCGCCATGCGCCGGAGAAGGAGGCGGAGTGCCGCCACGCGTGCCCTGATCGTCACTCGCCGGAGGAGGAGGCGGTGGAGGAGGCGGAGTGCCCTGACTCGCCGGAGGAGGAGGAGGAGGCGGAGGCGTCCAGTTCAGAAGGTTGATGAGCTCCTTCCGCCATAGGCATGGAGTCTTCAGAGCACAACCCAGCCTAGTCTCCCCTTCACCGGTAGGGTGCTCAAGCGGGAGGTCCTCAAATCCCTCCGTTATTTCATCCACCATCACCTTAGCATATCCTTCTGGAATCAGCTGGCAGTGATAAGTTGTGCCGGGTCCACTAGGATAAACTTGGCCAACAGCCGCCTTGACCTTCAAATTCATCCATCGCGCCATAATGTGGCAATTTTGAGACTCCGTGATACCATCCACGGGATAGCTGGCAGGAGCCGTCAAGACATGCTCCGGCTGAAGCAGCTCGGTGGAAGCCACGCTGCTTCTCCGCTGAGATGGCGGGGTAGCTTCGGGGGAAGCTTCGGCAGGTCGTTTGCTGCGATCTGCTGCTTCTCGTTCCTCTTCTCGATCCTCTAGCCCCATTACCCTTTCGTGCAGCGCCTGCAGTTGGTCCTGCTCCAGTTTCTTCCTCCTCTCGTGGGTTTTGTAACCCCCTGCGTCCGGAAAACCAACCTTCCACGGAATGGAGCCTGGCGTGCCTCGTGTCCGTCCAGGGTGCTCAGGATTCCCAAGGGCCATTGTGAGCTCGTCCTTCTCCCTGTTTGGAAGGAACGTCCCTCGCTGCGCTGCATCGATATAGTGTCGAAGGTTCTTGACTGGTACTTCCAGTGGCTCGGACGTCCACTGGCACAACCCTGTTACAGGGTCCAAGGTTCCGCCAGCCCGGAAGAACCAAGTCCTTCAACGGTCTGGCCAGTACATTGTCTCTGGTTCGATCCCTTTTTCAAGCAGATCATGCTCAGCCTTGGACCACTTAGGCCGGGCTTTGAGGTAGCCACCTGACCCCGTGCGATGGTGAAGCTTCTTCTTCGCAGCATTTTTCTTGTTTGTCTCCGACATCTTCTTACTCTTTTCCGATGTCTTGTGGGCCACAAATGCGGGCCAGTGATCTTTGATCTTCTCATATTTGCCGATGAATTCTGGTGTCTTTTTTTTCGACAAACTGGTTCAGCTCTTTCCTCCACCTCCTCATTAGGGTTGCCATCTTCTTAAGAGCACAAGACTTGATTAATTGCTCTTTAACTGGCTTCTCCGGATCCTCCTCTGGCGGTAGGGTGAAATTTGCCTTCAGCTCAGTCCAAAGATATTCTTTCTGCATATCATTGACATAAGACACCTCAGGGTCTTCCTCCTTAGGCTTATACCATTGCTGGATGCTGATCGGGATCTTTTCCCTAACAAGAACCCCGCACTGAGCAGAAAATGCCTTCCTTGTCCGGATGGGTTCAATCGGTTCGCCGTCGGGCGCGATTTCTATGATCTCAAACTTTTCATCCGAGCTCAACTTTTTCTTCGGGCCTCGTCTCCTTACCGAAGTTGTGCTCGATCCGGAGGGCTAGAAATTATAAGGAAGAAAGACGAGAGTAATTAATATGTGTACATATACCAAAACAATGGAAGCATCAATTAACTAGTCAGCACGGGCTTAACTAATATATATATACCTGGCCGGGCTCGGTTCGGTCACCGGAGCAGTCAGCACGGTCTCCTTCTTGTACCTCCATTGTGTCACCGGAGCCATCATGAACATAGTCCTCTTCTTGTACCGGCATTAATGGGCCGAAGCCATCATGAACATAGCCCTCTTCTTCACCCAGTTCTTCCAGCTGACCAACGGTGTCGAGGAGAAATGACGCAACTTCATCCCTTCCATTTGCGATTATGTCCCCCAATATCGCTTCTGTTTCTTCGTCTCGGGAGTGCTCCATAGTTTCTGCAAATATTTACAACATGTCAATTATTATTCAAACATGGTACAGATGGATATATATATATATATATATATATATATATATATATATATTAGTGGCAAACGTAGAACTAGCTAGCTAATCACAATAAGGAATCATGTTAGTGGCCTCGACGCTGCTTCTCTAGGGTTTGGGGTCGCCTCGACACAACAACGCTTCAAGGGTTTGGGGTGGCCTCGACGACAACGCTCTTTTAACTTGGTAAATTTGGGTGGCCTCGAGAGAGTTAATTTGTCGGGTAGGGGCGCGGCGGGAGGGGGTAGGAGACCAACATCGTTTTCTCTCTAGGGTTTGGGTGTCCTCGAGAGTTTTGGTCGAGCGAGAGGGCCGAGGGGGGGTGCTGCCGTTGTATAAGTTATCACGGTCGAGAGGGGGTATATATATCGACCGCCCCTCATGTCGAAGTTATCTCGAGGGGGTTATATCGACAACGACGCGACAACGACGAGAAAGGAAAATAATTAAGGAAAAGGAAGAAAAGAGGAAGAAGGAAGAAGGAAGAAGAAGAAAAAAAGAGGAGAAGAAGAAAGGAATAGAGGAGAAGAAGAAAAAATAGAATTTTTTTCTATTTTTTCTTCTTCTCCTCTATTCCTTTCTTCTTCTCCTCTTCTTTTTCTTCTTTTTCCTCTTCTTATTTATTTCTCCTCTTCTTCCTCTCCTCTTCTTCCTCTTCTTATTTTCCTTTTTCCTCTCATTCTTTTTCTTCTTCTTTCTTCCTTCTTCCTTCTTCCTCTTTTCTTCCTTTTCCTTATTTTACTTTCTCCTCTACACTAACCTAAAATGCACTAACCTAAAATCGATATCTACTAACAACCTAAATAAAAATTAATACATATATGAAAAAACATATATAAACAAAAAATGCTATGAACATTATATTCATACATACATATATAGCCACATCCATTCATCATATATATAGCTACCACATACATATATACATTATATATATGAAAAAATGCAATGAACAAAAAAATACACTTATGAAAAAAATACTATGAACATGTACACATATATATATACACATACAAACACATATACACAAAAAAATGCAAAAAATTGCTATGGAAATTGCAGGGGCGGCGGGGCGGCGCGCGGCGGCCGCGCAGGGCAGGGGCGGCGGCGCGGCGGCCGCGCAGGACAGGGGCGGCGCGCGCCGGCCGCGCAGGGCAGGGGCGGCGGCGCGGCGGCCGCGCAGGGACAGGGGCGGCGCGCGGTGGCGGCGGGACGGGAGGGGCGCGGGAGCAGGCTGTGCTCACAGGGGGCGGCGGCGACGGCTCAGGCGAGCAGCCTGACGGCATCGGTGGTGGCGACAACGACGGCAAGGTGGAGCAGGGGCGTCGGGCGGCGACGACGAGGAGGAGGAGCAGGGGGCGTCGGGGGAGAAGTGGGCGATTTGGCCGGAAACTGCTAAGTGTTGCTTATATAGCAAACCCTTTAGTCCCGGTTGGTGGCACCAACCGGGACTAATGCACCCTTTAGTCCCGGTTGGTGCCACCAACCGGGACCAAAGGCCTCTTTTTCGGCAGCCCAAAGGGCGGGAACCGGCGGCCTTTGGTACCGGTTGGTGGCACCAACCGGGACTAATGCCTCCCCCTTTAGTCTTGGTTGGTGCCACCAACCGGGACCAAAGGCCCCTGTGCTGCCCGCCTCGGGGCCAAAGTTTAGTCCCACCTCGCTAGTTGAGAGGGGCGCGCAGTGGTTTATAAGCCCCACTGCCGCACCCCTCTCGAGCTCCTCTCCACCGCAGGCTTTCGGGCCTACTTGCTATTGCTTTGCCTGATGGGCCTTCTGGGCCTACTGCGGGCCTGAATCCTGGCCCATAGTAGGGTTTCATGTCGTATTCAGGCCGTGGGGGCCCAGTAGGAGGCATTTTTTTGTTTTTTGTTTTCTTTACTTATTGTTGCTATATTTATTTTTTTCCAGTTTTTTTGTTTTGTTTTCTGCATTATTTATTTTCTTTTGTTTTTTGCTTTATTTTTTAATTGTTTTTGCTTTTAGTTTTAGGAAAATTATAAACTTTCTGTTAGTGCCATTAGTTTTCAAATTTGAAAACACTTTTTTTGTTTTTTTGTTTTCTTTCTTGCTTTATTTATTTTATTTTGTTTCTACTTACAACAAAATACTTATTGTTGTTTTTTTGTTTTGTTTTCTGCATTATTTATTTTCTTTTGTTTTTTGCTTTATTTTTTAATTGTTTTTGCTTTTAGTTTTAGGAAAATTATAAACTTTCTGTTAGTGCCATTAGTTTTCAAATTTGAAAACACTTTTTTTGTTTTTTGTTTTCTTTCTTGCTTTATTTATTTTATTTTGTTTCTACTTACAACAAAATACTTATTGTTGCTATTTTTAATTATTACGAGGGCCGAACCATAAGACATTAAAGCATTTCAAATGAACTCTGAAAAAGTTGAAAGTTGGCATGGTATCATAAATTGACCCACATAGCATGTGCATGTACAAAACGGACAATGGTATCATACTCGTCAGTTACAAAGTTGGCATGGTATCATCATAATAGTTGCGGGAGAAAGTCTTCACTTTTTCTTCGCTTGTGTCATTTGCTTATTGCGCCGTAACCATGGATAATCTTCATCGTTTATCAGGATGCTGGGGTCAGCCTTGACTTTGAAGGGAGGAATTTCATGAAACTTTTCATAATCTTCAGACATGTCTGTCTTGTCCTCCAC
The DNA here is from genome assembly GCF_018294505.1 of Triticum aestivum. NCBI lineage: Eukaryota > Viridiplantae > Streptophyta > Magnoliopsida > Poales > Poaceae > Triticum > Triticum aestivum. Next base: position 21,462,857 of record NC_057813.1, read on the forward strand.
TCCCACGATGTCCCTTTTTCCTGAAAGAACTATGTGGCGCTTTGGCTCATCGTATGATGTATTCGCTTCCTTATCTTTTCTCTTTCTCGGTCTGGTAGACATGTCCTTCACATAGATAACCTGTGCCACATCATTGGCTAGGACGAACGGTTCGTCAGTGTACCCAAGATTTTTCAGATCCACTGTTGTCATTCCGTACTGTGGGTCTACCTGTACCCCGCCTCCTGACAGATTGACCCATTTGCACTTAAACAAAGGGACCTTAAAATCATGTCCGTAGTCAAGTTCCCATATGTCCACTATGTAACCATAATATGTGTCCTTTCCCCTCTCGGTTGTTGCATCAAAGCGGACACCGCTGTTTTGGTTGGTGCTCTTTTGATCTTGGTCAATCGTGTAAAATGTATTCCCGTTTATCTCGTATCCTTTCCAAATCAATACAGTCAAAGATGGTCCCCTGGACAACAAGTACAGCTCATCACAAACAGTGTTGTCACCTCTGATACGTGCTTCCAACCAACTGCTGAAAGTCCTGATGTGTTCACATGTAATCCAGTCGTCGCACTGCTCCGGGTGTTTGGAGCGCAGACTGTTCTTGTGTTCATCGACATACGGGGTCACCAAGGTAGAGTTCTGTAGAACTGTGTAGTGTGCTTGAGACCAAGAATATCCGTCCCTGCATATTATTGAGTCCCTTCCAAGCGTGCCTTTTCCAGTCAGTCTCCCCTCATACCGCGATTTAGGGAGACCTATCTTCTTAAGGCCAGGAATGAAGTCAACACAAAACCCGATGACATCCTCTGTTTGATGGCCCATGGAGATGCTTCCTTCTGGCCTAGCGCGGTTACGGACATATTTCTTTAGGACTCCCATGAACCTCTCAAAGGGGTACATATTGTGTAGAAATACGGGGCCCAGAATGACAATCTCGTCAACTAGATGAACTAGGACGTGCGTCATGATATTGAAGAAGGATGGTGGGAACACCAGCTCGAAACTGACAAGACATTGCACCACATCACTCCTTAGCCTTGGTATGATTTCTGGATCGATCACCTTCTGAGAGATTGCATTGAGGAATGCACATAGCTTCACAATGGCTAATCGGACGTTTTCCGGTAGAAGCCCCCTCAATGCAACCGGAAGCAGTTGCGTCATAATCACGTGGCAGTCATGAGACTTTAGGTTCTGAAACTTTTTCTCTGCCATATTTATTATTCCTTTTATATTAGACGAGAAGCCAGTCGGGACCTTCATACTAAGCAGGCATTCAAAGAAGATTTCCTTCTCTTCTTTGGTAAGAGCATAGCTGGCAGGACCTTCATACTGCTTTGGAGGCATGCCGTCTTTTTCGTGCAAACGTTGTAGGTCCTCCCGTGCCTCAGCTGTATCTTTTGTCTTCCCATACACGCCCAAGAAGCCTAGCAGGTTCACGCAAAGGTTCTTCGTCACGTGCATCACGTCGATCGAAGAGCGGACCTCTAGGTCTTTCCAGTAGGGTAGGTCCCAAAATATAGATTTCTTCTTCCACATGGGTGCGTGTCCCCCAGCGTCACTCGGAACAGCTAGTCCGCCGGGACCCTTTCCAAAGATTACGTGTAAATCATTGACCATAGCAAGTACGTGATCACCGGTACGCATGGCGGGCTTCTTCCGGTGATCTGCCTCGCCTTTGAAATGCTTGCCTTTCTTTCGACATTGATGGTTGGTCGGAAGAAATCGACGATGGCCCAGGTACACATTCTTCCTGCAGCTTGCCAGGTATATACTATCGGTGTCAAGTAAACAGTGCGTGCATGCGTGGTATCCCTTGTTTGTCTGTCCTGAAAGGTTACTGAGAGCGGGCCAATCGTTGATGGTCACGAACAGCAACGCCTTTAGGTTAAATTCCTCCTGTTTGTGCTCATCCCACGTACGTACACCGTTTCCATTCCACAGCTGTAAAAGTTCTTCAACTAATGGCCTTAGGTACACATCAATGTCGTTGCCGGGTTGCTTAGGGCCTTGGATGAGAACTGGCATCATAATGAACTTCCGCTTCATGCACATCCAAGGAGGAAGGTTATACATACATAGAGTCACGGGCCAGGTGCTGTGATTGCTGCTCTGCTCCCCGAAAGGATTAATGCCATCCGCGCTTAAAGCAAACCATACGTTCCTTGGCTCACTTGCAAACTCATCCCAGTACTTTCTCTCGATTTTTCTCCACTGCGACCCGTCAGCGGGTGCTCTCAACTTCCCGTCTTTCTTACGGTCCTCACTGTGCCATCGCATCAACTTGGCATGCTCTCTGTTTCTGAACAGACGTTTCAACCGTGGTATTATAGGAGCATACCACATCACCTTCGCAGGAACCCTCTTCCTGGGGGGCTCGCCGTCAACATCACCAGGGTCATCTCGTCTGATCTTATACCGTAATGCACCGCATACCGGGCATGCGTTCAGATCCTTGTACGCACCGCGGAAGAGGATGCAGTCATTAGGGCATGCATGTATCTTCTGCACCTCCAATCCTAGAGGGCATACGACCTTCTTTGCTGCGTATGTACTGTCGGGCAATTCGTTATCCTTTGGAAGCTTCTTCTTCAATATTTTCAGTAGCTTCTCAAATCCTTTGTCAGGCACAGCATTCTCTGCCTTCCACTGCAGCAATTCCAGTACGGTACCGAGCTTTGTGTTGCCATCTTCGCAATTGGGGTACAACCCTTTTTTGTGGTCCTCTAACATGCGATCGAACTTCAGCTTCTCCTTTTGACTTTCGCATTGCGTCCTTGCATCGACAATGACCCGGCGGAGATCATCATCATCGGGCACATCGTCTGGTTCCTCTTGATCTTCAGCAGCTTCGCCCGTTGCAGCATCATCGTGCACATCGTCTGGTTCCTCTTGATGTTCAGTAGCATCACCGTATTCAGGGGGCACATAGTTGTCATCGTACTCTTCTTCTTCGCCGTCTTCCATCATAACCCCTATTTCTCCGTGCCTCGTCCAAACATTATAGTGTGGCATGAAACCCTTGTAAAGCAGGTGGGTGTGGAGGATTTTCCGGTCAGAGTAAGACTTCGTATTCCCACATATAGGGCATGGACAACACATAAAACCATTCTGCTTGTTTGCCTCAGCCACTTCGAGAAAATCATGCACGCCCTTAATGTACTCGGAGGTGTGTCTTGAACCGTACATCCATTGCCGGTTCATCTGCGTGCATTATATATAATTAAGTGTGTCAAAAATCATTACAGAACATCATGAATAGATAATTAAGTGACCAAATTAATAGAAGTTCATCATCACATTAAAACCAAAGTACATACATAGTTCTCATCTAACAACATAAAGCTCTGCAGAGCATCTAAATTAATTAAACCATACACTGAAACTATGTAAAACATTTCAATGCGAAAACAAATGCGATCATAATCGCAACCAATGTAACAACTGATCCAACGGCATAATGATACCAAGCCTCGGTATGAATGGCATATTTTCTAATCTTTCTAATCTTCAAGCGCATTGCATCCATCTTGATCTTGTGATCATCGACGACATCCGCAACATGCAACTCCAATATCATCTTCTCCTCCTCAATTTTTCTAATTTTTTCCTTCAACAAATTGTTTTCTTCTTCAACTAAATTTAACCTCTCGACAATAGGGTCGGTTGGAATTTCCGGTTCAACAACCTCCTAGATAAATAAAATCTATGTCACGTTGGTCGGCATAATTGTCATAAACAATAAATGAACCAATAGTTATGAAAAGATAATATATACCACATCCGAATCATAGACAGGACGAGGGCCGACGGGGGCGGATACCAAAACCATCGCACTATATAAGATGCAATAATAAAAGTAAGAAAATTATACAAGTATCTATATAAATATACAAGTAAGAATTTTTTTTCCTTTCAGAAAGAAGATAAGAACAAGGGGCTCACCACGGTGGTGCCGGCGACGAGATCGGCGCGGGCGATCGACGGCGGTGAAGACGGGGACGGGACGTGACGGACCGCTAAACCTAGACAAATATTGAGGAAAATGGAGCTTGGAGGTCGAGCTTGGAGAGGAGAAAGCTTAAGTAGTGTGGCTCGGGCATTCCATCGAACACCTCATGTGCATAGGAGGTGAGCTAGAGCACCACAAAGCTCTCCCCTCGCCGGCCACAAAAAACAGAGCACTGGGAGTGCTCTGCTCGCGGGCGAGGGGTAGATATAGGCAACTAATTGGTCCCGGTTCGTGCCACGAACCGGGACTAAAAGGCAGCCTTTGGTCCCCGTTCACGCCACCAACCGGGACCAATGGTGGTGGGCCAAGAGCGAGGCGCATTGGTCCCGGTTCGTCCCACCAACCGGAACCAATAGGTCCAGCCGAACCGGGACCAATGGCCCACGTGGCCCGGCCGGCCCCCGGGGCTCACGAACCGGGTCCAATGCCCCCATTGGTCCCGGTTCTGGATTGAACCAAGACTAATGGGCTAACCCGGCCTGGACCATTGCCCCCTTTTCTACTAGTGGGCGAGGTTCGTGATCCTGTTTGCGCGGCACATGTAGTACAGCGCCTTGTCCACCTCGTCGCCGCCGCTGTGGGCTGCGCTATTGGGCATCCTGCCGGTCTTGGCGGTGGCATTTGGGTCGCCGGAGACATTGACCTTGGCGAGGCCATCCGTAGAGGCATCGACTAGGTCCAGATCATCATCCCTGTCGGGCTTGCTGTCGGGAGGACGGTTTTCCGGGGACGGGGGCCTTGCCGCCAACGGGGCACTCGACACAGCGCGGGAGGAGGTGCTCCTCGACCATCTTGATGTCCAGGAGGGCAGCCATGCCGCGGTCGATGGCCTGGGCCTGGGTGGTGGGGCGGGCGGGAACTACTGCGCGAGCAGCATGTCGTGGAGCTACTCGTCGTTCATGACCATGAAATCCATGTTGGGCGTAGAGAAGCGGACGCCCATCTGGCGAGAGAGGCGGATGCAGGTGGTGACCGTGAAAGCCATGCCTTGGCCAATGAAGTAGACCTTGAAGAGACCCGTTGCAAGCACACCGAGCTTGGCGTTGTGGTCTTGAGCGGTGGGGCCAGGTGAAAGTGCAACTAATCCCCGGGTGATTTTGGTAATTCATAACAACATATATCTCATTGAACTAATATCCATTCAAGAAAAATGTTTCAGGATGTTCAATGTATGGCATGGCATGACATAGAGATGTGGAGCCCTCAAAATGCTAAGGACAAGGATTGGCAAAAGCTCAAGATTCTCCTTTTTGTTTAAGTGATCGAAGATCACATTGAGTCCATATGAAAGCCAATACTATTAAAAGGGGATGCGGTGTTGCTTAATGATCTTGTTACTCAAGTGCTTAGTGATATTGTTCCAAAAGCATCAGCCACTTTCTCTATCCAAATATGTCAAAACCCTAAACTCCAACTCGGCCCCACCGATATTTTCTATCCGAAGCAACCGAGTTCATCTTGACATAGCCACTGCCAGAAACCCTAACAGTTCGGTCACACCGATACGGATCTCGGTATCACTGAGATGGCCTTGCTAGCTCTCTGTGACTTGTTGCATTCACTTCGGTCTCACCAAGTTGTTGCAATCGGTCCCACCGAGTTAGCTTGACGGATTCTCTGTTGCTCATTACACTCACTTTAGTCTCACCGAGATGATGCAATCAGTGCCATCGAGATGAAGTTTTCCCTAAGCCCTAGCACATCGGTCCCACCCAGTTGTTCTAGTATGTCACACCGAGATTCCTAACGTTCATATTTTTGAACAGATCGGTGCCACTGAGTTTCCTAATTGGTGCCACCGTGACGTGTCAAAAGTGTGTAATGGTTAGATTTTGTGTGGAGGCTATATATACCCCTCCACACCTTCTTCCTCATGGAGAAGGGCCATCAGAATGTTCCTACACTTTCAGCATTCATTTTCTGAGAGAGAATCACCTACTCATGTGTTGAGATCAAGAGATTCCATTCCAACCATTTGAATCTTGATTTCAAGCCTTCCCCAAGTTGCTTTCCACTAAAATCGCTCTTCCACCATAGCCCAATCTATGAGAGAGAGCTGAGTGTTGGGGAGACTATCATTTGAAGCACAAGAGTCTACATAATGAGTCTACATAATGGTAGCAGCACATCAAGTTAGTTTGATTGAACTAAACTGAAAACATAAGTCTACATAATGGACTCGCTAGAGATTATCATAGATGAAGTAGATTGACTAATAAGGAGGGCCATGGATGAACAATGCAAGGGATTCCATCTTTTGGGTATCTTGTCGACAACATCAATCAATCAGCACTAGCAAAAAAAGAAATTCCTTCTTTTGAAGGCAATTTTTAAAGGCGATTCCTTTGGTGAAACAAGTGTCCATTTTGGGGAAGAGCCAGCCTGTGGCGGCGCCCTTGGTCCACAGAAACAAATAGAAGGACAAGTCAAAACTGCACAACATAGTAGAGTGCCACATTCTAGAAAGGAACACAAATGCTCAGCCATTGTATTATTCTACAATAATTTGTTCCTACAGACAGATGATCTGAAAATGAATGCCATACTTTTCGCTCCCCAGATCCATTGTGAGTACCAGAGTATGTATGTTCCAGCATATTACTGATGATTCTCTGTCCCAGTAGAGCGATTCAAAGAATTAGTGTGGCATTTGCTGTCGTATGTTGTTGTGGCGGTTGCTTTATAATCTAAAGCGGGGGAAACCCCTTTTTCGTGATTCAAAAGAATCAGTAGGGACATGAGGGCACCACACATAATATCATGAGGCACAACACAAGGTTACTAAACATTGTGCCTGAATGATGCTTCCATTCCCAGATAACCATGCAAAGCACACCAGAATCCTGGTACTCCATGCAAAAGAAAACATAATTTGTAAACATAGGATGCAAACTAGGATTCGGACTGAAAAATGGCATCACAAAACATGACCAAAACACATAACAGTAGCAGCTCCATATAGATGAAGCTCCTGCAATTCGACAGATCGTCCCAAAGATAAATTAAGATGCAGTTCAACACTACAACACTATATTGATTACCCCAAATTGAAGAACCTAAGATAGATTACACAATGGTTGTCCAAGAATTAACTGAAGATAGATAGTAGTAGTAGCATAGCATGCACAACAGATTAATCTGACTGACCCAACTGAAGTGAACTGAAATCATAATTCTGCATTATAAAGTAGCTAGAGAGACGACTGATAAGAGGAGCATGGCTTCGATGAGTGATTCAAAGGTGAAGTAGTGGGCTGCCTAATCTGATGAGGGATCAGGTGAAGTAGTGGGCTCACTAATTTGCAATGATATGAACAAGATGCATGAATGGGACTGTCAGATTGATGAACTCGAATAGGGAGGACCAAGAGAAGGGAGAGGTTTGGACTTTGGACCTCAACTCCGAGGTAGGTGTGCTTGTCAGTCAACTCGGTGAGGCCGGCGACCTCCTTGGGGTCGAGGAAGCAGGAGAGGACGGCGATGGCGAGGTCGATGTGCTTGATGGCGAGGCTTGTGTGTTAGATTGATTGCTCCTCCAATTGCCCCAACGGCTCATTGGGCCCTTGACCCACGCCCTGATCGGGGGCGTCCAGCCCAAGCAAGGCTGGTGGGCCCCTGTCGCGCAGTGCTATAAAGAGGAGGTGGGGACCAGGGCACAGGGTATGAGGTTCGTCACCGCCACTGTTCCCCACTCCTAACCCTATCCGATCCAGAGAGAGGCACTAAAGCGATGGGAAGCTCCACTGCCACCACTCACGCATTCTCTGCCATCACCGCCGTAGCCATCCACCATGGCCATTTCGGCGTGGTCATCCACCTATGGTAAAGGTAAACCACTGCAAATCACCGACCTAATCTAGCCTAGTGATCCACAGCATATCAATGGTATCAGACAGGCTAGAATCTAGATTGATTTCGGTACAAAGGAAAAACAGAGAAAGAAAAAAGACCCCCTCCCCTCAAGAACCCTAGAAGGGCGGAGAAAATCAAAAAAAGAAGCAAAAGTCACCGGAGTAGGGCCTCGGGCCTCGCCGGCAAAGCAGCGCCGCCGTCATGGCCGCGCCAGTTCCTCTCGATCCCCACACGCATCGGCAAGCCGAGGTGCAGGGACGAAGAACAACCCCTTCGGGGGCAAAGTGCACCGCCATCAAACCGCTTGACATCGGCGCGCTCTCCTTCGGGAGCTCGTGCACGCCAGCAAAGGGATCGGTAGGGGCGCTGCCGCTCCATCGAGGTGACCGCCGTCGGGCAGTAAGGGGGCAGAGGAGGGTGCATCTGCATCGCTCTCTCTGTCACGGGAGATGGAGGATGGAGGGAGCAGAGAAAGGGAATGGAAACAAGAGGCGCAGTGCAGCGTGGTGGCCTTTCGGCATCGTCGCCGGCGGCCGGGCCTAGCTCCCTTTTTGTCGCCCTCTGCTGGATAGGCTGGCGACGGGAGAGAGATGGGAAGAGGAATGGAGAGAGGAAGGACGGGGAAGGAAAAGAGGAGGAGGCGCAGCACGGTGGCTTCGGCGCCATCGGCGGCGACCGGGCCGTCGCCGTCGGCGTCTCAGGAAGGGAGAGTCGAAGGGGTCGAGAGAAACGAAAGACGGGAGGCGCTAGGTTTCGGTCGGGGGCTCACCCTCCTAGTTTTGATTGAGCGATAAGAACGGAGGACCCTTCGATGGAGATCGACGGCCAAGGGCGAATACCTAGCTCTAGACCGGCCATTGGGCCGAAAGAGAGGGGCACGCCAGGCCGCCTTGCTTGCCCTCGCGCCGGGCCTCTTTTCGGCTGGTACAGGAGGCGGCCCAGGCCAGAGCAGGGCACGCGCGCTGCGGGCCTTTTGGGCCGGCTGCAGCTGCTGCGCGCGTTGGGCGATGGCAGGCCCGCACGGTATTTTTATTTTTATTTTTTTTGTCTGTTTGTTGTCCAGCTTTTTGGACAAAATCTCATATGGTTTTTTCTATTCAAAAATTATTCAAAGAAAATTTTTGTTTAGAAATAGAAAAGTAAAAGTAATACTTCTAAAAAGAAAAATGTCCATGAATTTTTTATTCATGTTTTCCGCTGCAAAATAAATAAAAGTGCTCTTTTAAAAGAAAAAGGAAATTCTTAGAATATTGTAAAGTTTCGCTGCAAAGTAAAAGTTTTATCCTCGGATTAAATTGGAACCAACGGGAAAATTTAATTGGAAGAACAGTTTTTGAGAGAAGTTTTTTTTCACTTGTGGGTGAAATCAGATTCAGATAGCTTTTTCTATGACAGTAGAAAGATATTTGATTAAAGTTTAATTATGGTATTGTTATTTTCTGACCAACGTTGATGATGACAATATTACAATTCAATGAGTCTTATAGTTAAAAGTTCAAATTTCTGATAAATTTGTATCAAAGTGACCATGTAACAGCCCCAAAATTGGGTTATCAATTTTTGTGCCGTTATTCCTTCCTGGCACTCATTTCCAAAATCTTTCTCCTGAGTTTTGCTGATGACCCTGAGAATTCTTGTCATTTCCAACCTTTCAAAACTTGCTCATGTCTTTTTTCAGTGGGCAAGACCTCAGTTGCATCATCTTAAACCCTCTCAAACCCTAATTCCAAATTTTTGGGATTTGAATGTGGCCTTTGTGATTACAAAGGAGCCATCATTTTCCTTGATCTGTTGATCACCCCATCTATTCCTAGAGACCCTCCTATCCTTTTCAATCTTGGATATGCAAAAATATTGCCAAGTCCCATGCAATATTTTTGAATTGTGATTTATTCCTTTTCTTGCATGTCTGAGGAATAAAATCAAAAGGCATAGCTAGCCATCTCCTAAATTCATGTGAATTGGTGGAGTTGATAATTATGCCTAATCCAAGCTCTGGAAATTATATTGGCCATCATCAAATAAGGAAAATTGCCTTTTCTTATTTAATGCCAATATTCCAATTTTGCCACTTTTTAAAGGAACTACTATTTTTATAGCAAGGAAAATTCCCATATAAATTGTGGAGCTTGTCCTTGCTATATAATCACTAGTTCCATATTTATCTCATGTTCTACAGATCAAAATTTTGGCACATGATCCAATGCAAGTTTCTGCCTTCTCTGAAATTTTGCAAAGGAAGTGCCTTATCCCTAATTCCTGTTGAGCTGCAAATTGGTAGGGTGATTAATATTGATAAATAACCCATGTATAGCAAAGATGAGCTCAATCCAATCATCCCAGCTTCCTGTGCATTTTTTCAAAGTTTCTGACCAGATTGTCACTTTGTAAAGGAAGTACCTTCATGGAGTTTCCAAATGGGATGAAACTTTTCCATCCTCTCAAGTATCCCAAATCATTAGCCTTCACCAAATTCAGCTCATTTCATTGAGCTATGTGAGCACAGGAGCAATTCTTGTTCTCTGTCCAAATTTTCAGTTTGTGAAGCAAGTATATTTTATCTTGCTCCATTATGGCTGAAAATAATTCCAAGCCTTCTCCTATCCATATAACCCACCTACCTAAGAGTTTGGATAATTTCATTTAGCCAATATTTTCCTAGGAGTTTCCCAAGTTTCTGGTCAAAAGTAATGCTTGTAAAGAAAGTACCAATTTGGCAAGTCCATTTGGTGTGATCTTTTTATAGCATCTACCTATGACCAAATCATGAGGATTTGCCAAGTTATAGCTCAATCCAACACTCCTAGTGAGTGCTTGTTCATCATCTAGTTTCTGGACCAGATTTGGCATTTGCACTGCAGCTATGCTGAATCATTGTGCTAATGCCCTCATAATTCCTAGGACCGTATTCCTTGTTACCCTAAGCCTGCTAGACATCAACTTTACCATTTCACCTCTCTGGTTTTACCTCTAGCATGTTGCCAAGTTTGCAGCAGTAAACTTGTGGAGCTTGGTTTACTCAGCTCAATTTGTCTCTGCCCGTTTCTTTACCGTGGTTGTACTCCGCTCTGAAAGGACTATGCGGCAGACATGAGCTGGCATCAGTAAAACCTCCAGAGTGCGCCATGCCAGTGGTGACCACGAGGGCAGCCAGCCAAAACGGTGGTCTAGCCACTGTTGGCCTCGGCATCGTTGCTCTAGCTGGATTTGGCTCGTCCCCGCATGTCCAGTAGCTCCGCATCGTCGTCGCCGTTCGCCTAGACCATGTTCCCCCTTCGTTTTCTTCTCCGACGAGCCGTGCCAAGGGTCGAGCAGTGCGCGCCCGTGAGCTTGTCTTCTTCCTCGCTTTTGTCTTCTTCTTCCTCTCGTCCGCGAGCGCCCCTCATCTCCGTGAGCTTCTGCTGCTCGTCGTGATTCCCCTCGTCGCCTTCCCGTCCCTTCCCGCGAGCCTTGCGCGCGCCAGAGCCCTGGCCGGACTCGTTCCGCGGCGACTGGCTCGGCATCTCCTTGCCCGCATATTTAAAGGCCTTCCCCCGAGACTCCGAGCACTCCAGCAGCCCCCCTTCCTCCCAGCAACCTCCCTAACCAGTCACCTGAGCTCCTGGAGCTCCCCATCCTCTTCCCATCGCCATGGCCGCCGCCTCGGGCGTTGCTTGATTCCGGTGCTGCCTCGCTCCCCTTGCTGTTCCTCCGCCACCACCGCATCCCCCAAGGTCCGGCGAGCCTTCAAGTAGCCTCAGCCCCTTGCCTCCCCCACCAGAACCGCTACCTCGCCGGCGACCGAAGCTTTTCCCCGCCGTCCGCCATGCTCTAAGTCGCCGTCACTCCCCTCATTTTTGGAGTCCATGGAGTGGGGGAATGGATGCGCCACTCCCCAAGGAGCACGCTGGTGGACGAAGCCTCACCAGAGGTGGCCCGTGTCGTCGGGGCTCGCCACCGGAGCGCGGCTGTCCTTTGCCCCGTGGGTGCGCGTCGGGGAGAGGAAGGCGATGGCCAGGTGATGACCCACAAGTATAGGGGATCTATCGTAGTCATTTCGATAAGTAAGAGTGTTGAACCCAACGAGGAGCAGAAGGAAATGATAAGCGGTTTTCAGCAAGGTATTCTCTGCAAGTACTGAAATAAGTGGTAACAGATAGTTTTGTGATAAGATAAATTGTAACGAGCAACAAGTAACAAGAGTAAATAAAGTGCAGCAAGGTGGCCCAATCTTTTTTGTAGCAAAGGACAAGCCTGGACAAACTCTTATAATAGGAAAAGCGCCTCCCGAGGACACATGGGAATATCGTCAAGCCAGTTTTCATCACGCTCATATGATTCGCGTTCGGTACTTTGATAATTTGATATGTGGGTGGACCGGTGCTTGGGTGTTGTTCTTACTTGAACAAGCATCCCACTTATGATTAACCTCTATTGCAAGCATCCACAACTACAACAAAAGTATTAAGGTAAACCTAACCATAGCATGAAACATATGGATCCAAATCAGCCCCTTACGAAGCAACGCATAAACTAGGGTTTAAGCTTCTGTCACTCTAGCAACCCATCATCTACATATTACTTCCCAATGCCTTCCTCTAGGCCCAAATAATGGTGAAGTGTTATGTAGTCGAAGTTCACATTACACCACTAGAGGCTAGACAACATACATCTCATCAAAATATCGGACGAATACCAAATTCAGATGACTACTAATAGCAAGACTTCTCCCTTGTCCTCAGGAACAAACGTAACTACTCACAAAGCATATTCATCTTCATAATCATAGGGGTAATAATATGCATAAAGGATCTGAACATATGATCTTCCACCAAATAAACCAACTAGCATCAACTACAAGGAGTAATCAACACTACTAGCAACCTACTAGCACCAATCCCGGACTTGGAGACAAGAATGGGATACAAGAGATGAACTAGGGTTTGGAGATGAGATGGTGCTGGTGAAGATGTTGATGGAGATTGCCCCCTCCCGATGAGAGCAGCATTGGTGATGACGATGGCGATGATTTCCCCCTCCCGGACGGAAGTGTCCCCGACAGAACAGCTCTGCCGGAGCCCTAGATTGGTTCCGCCAAGGTTCCGCCTCATGGCGGCGGAGTCTCATCCCGAAAGGTTGCCTAATGTTTTTTTCTCATCGAAAGACTTCATATAGGAGAAGATGGGCGTCGGAGAGCCACTGGGGGGCGCACGAGGTAGGGGGGCACGCCCTAGGGGGGGGCGCCCCCACCCTCGTGAGCAGGGTGTGGGCCCCCTGGCCTTCATCTTTGGCGACGATTTTTCTTTATTTATTTTAAGATATTTCGTGGAGTTTCAGGACTTTTGGAGTTGCAAATAGGTCTCCAATATTTGCTCCTTTTCCAGCCCAGAAATCCAGCTGCCGGCATTCTCCCTCTTCATGTAAACCTTGTAAAATAAGAGAGAATAGCCATAAGTATTGTGACATAATGTGAAATAACAACCCATAATGTGATAATTATCGATATAAAAGCATGATGCAAAATGGACGTATCAACTCCCCCAAGCTTAGACCTCGCTTGTCCTCAAGCGAAAAGCCGAGAACAATAAATATGTCCTCATGTTTAGAGGTAGAGGCGTCGATAAAAATAAAATATGGACATGAAGGCATCATGATTATTTCCATAACAGCAACATATATAGATTTTGTCATATGATTACTTATGTTCAAGTGATGATCTTTTCACAATGCAAAAGTATGAATCAGAAACCTTATTGAGCACCAACAAATTATAATCTCAGTCATTGAAGCAATTGCAATTTATCATAACATCGGAAAGAGTCTATGTCAGAGCTTGAAAGCAAGTCCACATACTCAACTATCACTTAGTCCTTCAGAATTGCTAACACTCACGCAGTACTTGTGGTTACGGTGTTTTAATCGGACACAGAGAAAGATAGGGGCTTATAGTTTTGCCCCACAACCTTTTACATCAAGGGTAATGTCAACAATAATAATTCATGCTCCCCTACATCCAATTAGATATATATATATATCATGTTCTTTCCAACATGCTGAGCTTGCCAAAGGATAAAATGAAAAAGGAAAGGTGAAGATCACCGTGACTCTTGCATAAGGTAGAGGATAATAATAAAAGATAGGCCCTTCGTAGAGGGAAGCAGAGGTTGTCATGCGCGTTTAGGGTTGATGTACAAAATCTTAATGCAAAAGAACATCACTTTATATTGCCCCTTGTATGTGGACCTTTATTATGCAGTCCGTCGCTTTTATTACTTCCACAACAAGTTCGTACAAAGCTTATTTTCTCTGCACTAATAAGTCATACATATTTAGAGAGCAATTTTTATTGCTTGCACCGATGACAACTTACTTGAAGGATCTTACTCAATCCATAGGTAGATATGGTGGACTCTCATGGCTGAACTGGTTTAAGGGTATTTGGAAGCACAAGTAGTATTTCTACTTGGTGCTGAGAATTTGGCTAGCATGAGGGGGAAAGGCAAGCTCAACATGTTAGAGGATCCATGACAACATACTTTATCTCAGATATAAGAAAACATAACTTATTATGTTGTCTTCCTTGTCCAACATCAACTCTTTAGCATGTCGTATTTTAATGAGTGCTCCCAATCATAAAAGATGTCAATGATAATATATCTGTATGTGAAACCTCTCTTTCCTTATTACTTCCTATTAATTGCAATGATGACCAAAGCTATATTTGCCAACTCCCAACAACTTTTAATCATCATACTCTTTCTATGTGAAGTCATTACTTTCAATAAGATCAATATGAACTCTTTGATTCTTTTTATTCTTTTTCTTCTTTCTATTCACCCAAGATCATGGCAAAATAATCAAGCCCTTGACTCAACACTAATCTTTATTATATAGATAGATCACGGACTCGATTACATAGAGGGATCATAAAGCAAAACTCAAAACTAGATCATGCCATAAACTTTATTCTACTAGATCAAGATACTACTAATAGGATCGAACTAAGAAAAACGGTAAAGATAGGAGTTGTGATTGTGATACGATACCGGGGCACCTCCCCCAAGCTTGGCAGTTGCCAAGGGGAGTGCCCATACCCATGTGATTATGTCTCCTTCTTTGTTGTTGGAGAAGGTGGAGGTTTTGTTGACTTAGTTGATGGCATAGACTTCTCCCTTAATTTGCGCTTTAGGACGACATTTTGATCCCTCAGATCATCAATCTCCCACTCTAGGGTTAATATCTTCTTGCATAAGTCATGCTTATTTTCCTTCAAGAGACGAAAAGGGATAAACTCGAACTTTGGTTGCTTTACCCTATCAAGGAGACCTGACTTTTTGAGCTCCACATGCATGTCCCCAGGTTGAGGTAATGGGGTTTCATCTTCTTCTGAGCTCGTCTCTTCCTTCCCCTTGGGTTCATAGTCCTCTTCTTCCTCCGTGGTCCAACCATCATGCTCCACATCTCCATAGACCTTAGGATTTGCTAGATATTCATCCACATAGCTTTCTCCTTCCGAATCCTGGGATGACATGTTGATCTAATCTGCAATAGGACAGCTAGAAACAAGAACAGAGGATATTTGCGTGATACGAGATTAAAAACCTTCGGGAGAATATATAATGAATTTTTACCGACCAAAATACGTATCGTGCAAGAAAACGGAGTCCGGAGGGCCCACGAGGTGCTCACGAGGTAGGGGGCGCGCCCAGGGGGGTAGGGCGCGCCCACCACCCTCGTGGGGTACTCATGTCCTTCCCGAACTGCCACTTATTTTTCTATTTTTCTAAATATTCCAAAACGGAGAAATATTGCCTTAAAAATTGTTTTGGAGTCGGTTTACTTACCGTACCACATACCTATTCCTTTTCGGAGTCTGAAACGGTCTGGAAAGTGTCCCTTATGTATTCCTCTGGGGTTACGGTTTCAATAATATTGGTTTCAACATTTATAGGATTACCTGAGATATAGTGTTTGATACTTTGACCGTTTACCACCTTCGGATTTGTGCCTTCGAAGTTGTTGATTTTTATGGCACCGGAACGATAGACCTCCTCGATAACGTAGGGACCTTCCCATTTAGAGAGAAGTTTTCCTGCAAAAAATCTTAAACGAGAGTTGTATAGCAATACATAATCACCTACATTAAACTCATGCTTTTGTATTCTTTTGTCATGCCATCTTTTAACTTTTTCTTTAAACAACTTAGCATTTTCATAAGCTTGGGTTCTCCATTCATCAAGTGAGCTAATATCAAATAACCTTTTCTCACCGGCAAGTTTGAAATCATAGTTGAGCTCTTTAATAGCCCAATATTTTCTAGTTCGAGAGGTAAATGGTATGCTTTTCCATAAACCATTTTATACGGAGACATACCCATAGGATTCTTATATGCAGTTCTATAGGCCCATAATGCATCATCAAGTTTCTTGGACCAATTCTTTCTAGACCTATTAACAGTCTTTTGCAAAATTAATTTGAGCTCTCTATTGCTCAATTCTACTTGACCACTAGACTACGGGTGATATGGAGATGCAATTCTATGATTAACATCATATTTAGCAAGCATTTTACGGAAAGCACCATGAATAAAGTGTGAACCGCCATCGGTCATTAAATATCTAGGGACTCCAAACCTCGGAAAAATAACTTCCTTCAGCATTTTAATAGAGGTGTTATGATCAACACTACTAGTTGGAATAGCTTCTACCCACTTAGTAACGTAATCAACAACAACTAAAATATGTGTATATCCATTGGAGGCAGGAAAAGGTCCCATATAATCAAAGCCCCAAACATCAAACGGTTCAATAACAAGTGAAAAATCCATTGGCATTTCTTGACGTCTACTAATATTACCAATTCTTTGACATTCATCGCAAGACAAAACAAACTTACGGGCATCCTTGAAGAGAGTGGGCCAATAAAAACCGGATTGCAATACCTTATGTGCACTTCTATCTCCAGCGTGGTGTCCTCCATAAGCTTCAGAGTGACACTTGCGTAGGATCTGTTCCTATTCATGCTCAGGAACACAACGTCTAATAACACCATCTACTCATTCTTTATAAAGATGTGGGTCATCCCAAAAGTAATGTCGCAAATCATAGAAAAACTTTTTCTTTTGTTGGTATGTGAAGCTAGGTGGTATAAATTTAGCAACAATATAATTAGCATAATCAGCATACCATGGAGTGCTACGAGAAGTGCTTATGACATTTAATTGTTCATCAAGAAAGCTATCATCAATAGGTAGTGGGTCATCAAGAACATTCTCTAACCTAGATAAGTTGTCTGCAACAGGGTTCTCACCTCCTTTTCTATCAACAATATGCAAATCAAATTCTTGCAGCAAGAGAACCCATCTAATAAGTCTAGGTTTTGCATCTTTCTTTTCCATAAGATATTTAATAGCAGCATGATCACTGTGAATAGTTACTTTAGAATCAACAATATAGGGTCTGAATTTATCACAAGCAAATACAATTGCTAAAAGTTCCTTTTAGGTGGTAGCATAATTTCTTTGAACATTGTCTAGAGTCTTACTAGCATAATGCATAACATTTAAGTTCTTATCAACTCTTTGCCCTAGAACAGCACCTACAACATAATCACTTGCATCACACATAATTTCAAAGGGTAAATTCCAATCAGGTGGCTGAACAATAGGTGCAGAGACTAATGCTTTCTTAAGTATTTCAAATGCTTCTACACAATCATCATCAAAGACAAATGGTACATCTTTTTGTAATAAATTAGTCAGAGGCCGAGAAATTTTTGAGAAGTCCTTAATGAACCTCCAATAAAATCCGGCGTGACCAAGGAAACTTCTTATACCTTTGATGTCCTTGGGACATGGCATCTTTTCAATAGCATCAACCTTGGATTTATCAACTTCAATACCTCTTTCAGAAACTTTGTGCCCCAAGACAATACCTTCATTAACCATAAAGTGGCACTTTTCCCAATTCAAGACAAGATTAGTTCCTTCACATCTCTGCAAAACTCGATCAAGATTGCTCAAGCAATCATCAAAAGAGGATCCATAGACGGAAAAGTCGTCCATGAAAACCTCACAATTTTTTCACAAAAGTCAAAGAATATAGCCATCATGCATCTTTGAAAGGTAGCAGGTGCATTACATAAACCAAAAGGCATACGTATATAAGCAAAAGTACCAAAAGGGCATGCAAAAGTAGTCTTTGATTGATCTTTAGCCGACACAGGTATTTGAGAGAAACCAGAATGACCATCTAGAAAGCAATAATGTGTATGTTTGCATAATATTTCTAGCATTTGATCAATAAAAGGTAAGGGGTAATGATCTTAGTTGCTTTATTTAATTTGCGGAAATCAATTACCATCCTATAACCTGTGATAATTCTTTGCGGGATCAATTCATCTTTATCATTAGGGACAACAGTAATACCTCCCTTCTTAGGGACACAATGGACAGGACTTACCCACTGACTATCAGCAATGTGATAAATTATACCTGCCTCCAGAAGCTTGAGTATTTCTTTTCTTACCACTTCTTTCATTTTAGGATTCAAGCATCGTTGAGGATCACGAACTGGTTTGGCATCCGCTTCCAAATTTATTTTATGTTGACATAGAGTGGGACTAATGCCCTTAAGATCATCAAGAGTATATCCAATAGCGGCACAGTGCTTCTTCAGAGTTTTCAATAATCTTTCTTCTTCATGCTCTGAAAGGTTAGCACTCATAATAACAGGATATATTTTCTTTTCATCAAGATAAGCATATTTAAGATTATCAGGCAACATTTTAAGCTCAAACACGGGATCACCCTTGGGTGGAGGAGGATCCCCTAGGATTTCAACAGGCAAATTGGGTTGCGGAATAGGTTCCTGTTTAAAGAATACTTCATCTATTTCCCTTCTTTCATTCATGAACATATCATTTTCATGGTTTAGCAAATAATGTTCTAAAGGATCACTAGGAGGTACGCCAATAGAAGCAAGACCAATAATTTCATCCTTACTAGGCAATTCTTCCTCACGATGTTGTTTACTAAATTTAGAGAAATTAAACTCATGAACCATATCATCCAAGCCAATAGTAACAACATTCTTTTTGCAGTCTATCTTAGCATTAACAGTGTTCAAAAAGGGTCTACCAAATATAATGGGACAAAAGCTATCTTGTGGAGAACCAAGAACAAGAAAATCAGCGGGATATTTCATTTTTCCACACAAGACTTCAACATGTCTAACAATTCCCATTGCAGATATAGTATCTCTATTGGCAAGTTTAATTGTAACATCAATATCTTCTAACTCAGCAGGTGCAATATCATGCATAACTAGAACATGACGGCGCGCTTTGCCGCGCCTGCCATATATTGACAACAAATAACAAAACCATTTTAAAAGAGGGTTCTGAATGGTACACTCATCCAAAAAATGTTTGTATAGTTTGAATGGGTTGAAATATGCACGAAACATATTTCTGAGGTAGTAGTTCAAAGCTTTAAACCATAAATCAAAAAGCATTGTTGCACTTTAGCCTAACTATCTTACCCAAATTAACATGGCTACGTCCTGTGCGCTCCAAAAGTGGAGATGCAGCATGGAATCACTGCATTTAGACTGTCCTAAATTTTTACCAAGCCGTAGTCAATCTATTGCATTCTTATAGTGTTGTAAGTATATGATGCATAGAACATCACATGGGCACTGCGAAATGCAGCAAGTCACGGCATCTTGTGTCCGGGACCGGGTGCATACATCACCATGAGATAGGTCTATCTCAGTCACACAAATTCTTTTGCTGCCAATGGACTGAAACCTGAAATGACACAACTGAAGTCGAATGCTCAATTAATTTCAAGAACCACCACGTGAGTTGACTTGAGATTCTTTGTCTAAGAGAAATGCACTTGGCAGCACTGAGGTAGCAGCCAGAATTAGAACGCGACCATTACAACCCAATGCAACTGTATATTTATTTGTCCTCACAGGTTCTTAAGTTCAACACCGTGGGGGAAGAATGAACCAAGTTTAGCTAGATGAAACACAAAATTTACTGGAGCTTAACAACAGAACATCTACTTTCAGGAAATAGTTGTGAATATAGTCAATCGACAAAGGGACAACATTTCCAGAGTAAATTGCTATAATTACTTTCAGGAGTAATACACGAAAACTAGAATAAAAGTTCATTAGGAAACAAGCCTTGGTTTAGTGAAAAGTGTAAATAAAGAGCACTCTATACATGAACTTCACATCTATCAGAGTACAATCATGGATGAGACAACAATTTACTCCTAATGCTAGGAACAAATCTAATATTAGCATTTTTTTCGAAAAGGCATCTCCCATTAGCATCGTCATGAAAAAACTAAATCTCAACTCACGGATCAGCACATCATCAGTACTTGATCAACGCAAAAACCATGCAAAGATGGTCCAAATTAGGTACAAATCTGACACAACCGGAATCAAATCTCATACTCACTTGGACAATGGCAAGCTAACAGGAGATATAAAAACAAAATCATAGTACAATATTTCTGTGAATCTGGCATGAATTCCAACCACATGTATAGATTCTTGGGCTTCCTCGGATCGTCTTCACAGGGTAAAAACGAACTCACTGTCCATCAACGAAAAAGGAATAGGAGGTATATGTAATTAAGAACAGGCAGAACAAGTAAGAACAATCAAAAGCAAGCAGGGGTGGAACTTTATCTCAATGTTTACCCGTGTCCGCTTCAGTGCAAAGAGGAGAAGCGACAAAGAGCAGACATGGCCGCCATCGCTAACCTCAACACGTGCGAGCAGTTTTGCCTCCAGCAATTTCCAAACAATTTCTACAACAATAACAGAACTACAATTACAGTAGGGAATAAGCGATTATCCATCCAGACCAAAGAAACAGATCCAACCTAGGTAACAAGAGATGACTGCCGGGGCAAGCAAATGGAAAAGACATATGGAACCCCATATATATGGGGAAATTGCAAAGGAGGCAAACAGGGAGTAACACACCTCCACTCTGAGCAATAGTAATGGAAAGGGGGACGGCGACCTTCCTCGCCATTATTTGGCCGCCGTCGTGGGGGTGAAGGAACACAACACAACATGGAAGGAATTAAGAGAGACAGACAGCACTGACGGGCCTCATCTACTTTCTGGGCCTGTCTATACTTTTCATATTTGTGTCGGCCCGGTTCACGAGAGATTGCCCAAGTCAATCCACGGAGCAGCAGCCCGATTACAGTGTGATAAATGCACATAAGCGAGTTGTGTGACGACTGTGAAATCTGGACCATCTGTAAGCGTGATCGAACAGTCTAAAATCTCAAATCACTCTGGTTGCTCGTAGGTGGCTCTGTTATACTGTTTTTCAATTTCTTTGTATAAGTCAATGGGTATTACACTAGCACTAGCACCCATATCACATAAGCCATGATAACAATGATCTCCTATTTTAACAGAAATAACCGGCACGCCTACCACAGGTCTATGTTTATCTTTAGCAGAAGGTTTATCAATTCTAGCAGTTTCACCACAGAATTGAATAACATGCCCATCAATATTATCAGACAAGAGATCTTTAACAATAGCAATATTAGGTTCTACTTTAACTTGCTCAGGAGGTGTATAAGTTCTAATATTGCTTTTACAAACAATAGTTGAAGCTTTAGCACGATCCTTCATTCTAACAGGGAAAGGTGGTTTCTCAACATAAGAAGTGGGAACAATAGGATCATTATAAGTGACAGTCTTTTCTTCAACTTTAATAGGTGCAGCTACTTTTACTTCTATGGGAGGATGATATTTAAACCACTTCTCCTTGGGGAGATCAACATAAGTAGCAAAAGATTCACAAAAAGAAGCTACTATCTCAGAGTCAAGTCCATACTTAGTGCTAAACTTATGGAAAATATCGGTATCCATAAAAGATTTAACACAATCAACTTAGGTGTCATATCTGACTCCTTAGCTTCATCGAGGTCCCAATCTTCAGAGTTGTGTTTAATTCTATCCAATAAATTCCATTTGAATTCAATAGTCTTCATCATAAAAGAGCCAGCACAAGAAGTATCGAGCATGTGCGATTGTTATCAGAAAGCCGAGCATAAAAATTCTGAAGGATTGCCACTTTTGAGAGCTCATGATTGGGGCATGAATATAACATTGATTTAAGCCTCCCCAAGGCTTGAGCGATGCTTTCTCCTTCGCGAGGCCAAAAATTATATATATAATTGCGATCACGGTGAACAAGATGCATAGGGTAATACTTTTGATGAAATTCCAATTTCAATCTTTTATAGTTCCATGACCTCATATCCTCACATAGCCTATACCATGTCAATGCGTCTCCCTTCAAAGATAAAGGGAAGACCTTCTTCTTAACAACATCATCGGGTATACCTGCAAGCTTAAATAGTCCACAAACTTCATCCACATAGAGTAGATGTTCATCAGGATGCTTTGTTTCATCTCCTGTAAAAGTGTTAGCTAGCAGTTTTTCCATCATACCCGAAGGAATTTCAAAAGGAGTTTCATTTTCAATAGGTTCAGTAGGTTGAGGAGCAACTCTTTGCTCTACTGGACGGGGTGAAGATAGCCCGAACAAGCCCCTTAGAGAATTACTTTCCATAGTAACAAGTGACAGTAAATTTCAGCACGCTATATAAATTTTTTCTTACCAAATTCCACCTACCAAAGGCGCTACACTCCCCGGCAACGGCGCCAGAAAAGAGTCTTGATGACCCACAAGTATAGGGGATCTATCGTAGTCCTTTCTATAAGTAAGAGTGTCGAACCCAATGAGGAGCAAAAGTAAATGATAAGCGGTTTTCAGCAAGGCATTCTCTGCAACTACTGAAATAAGTGGTAACAGATAGTTTTGTGATAAGATAAATTGTAACGAGCAACAAGTAACAAGAGTAAATAAAGTGTAGCAAGGTGGCCCAATCCTTTTTGTAGAAAAGGACAAGCCTGGACAAACTTTTATAATAGGAAAAGCGCTCCCGAGGACACATGGGAATATTGTCAAGCCAGTTTTCATCACGCTCATATGATTCGCGTTCGGTACTTTGATAATTTGATATGTGGGTGGACCGGTGCTTGGGTGCTATTCTTACTTGAACAGGCATCCCACTTATGATTAACCTCTATTGCAAGCATCCACAACTACAACAAAAGTATTAAGGTAAACCTAACCATAGCATGAAACATATGGATCCAAATCAGCCCCTTATGAAGCAACACATAAACTAGGGTTTAAGCTTCTGTCACTCTAGCAACCCATCATCTACTTATTACTTCCCAATGCCTTCCTCTAGGCCCAAATAATGGTGAAGTGTTATGTAGTCGACGTTCACATAACACCACTAGAGGCTAGACAACATACATCTCATCAAAATATCGAATGAATACCAAATTCACATGACTACCAATAGAAAGACTTCTCCCTTGTCCTCAGGAACAAACATAACTACTCACAAAGCATATTCATGTTCATAATCAGAGAGGTAATAATATGCATAAAGGATCTGAACATATGATCTTCCACCAAATAAACCAATTAGCATCAACTACAAGAAGTAATCAACACTACTAGCAGCCTACTAGCACCAATCCCGAACTTGGAGACAAGAATTGGATACAAGAGATGAACTAGGGTTTGGAGATGAGATGGTGCTGGTGAAGATGTTGATGGATATTGCCCCCTCCCGATGAGAGGAGCGTTGGTGATGACGATGGTGATGATTTCCCCTCCCGGAGGGAAGTGTCCCCGGCAGAACAGCTCTGCCGGAGCCCTAGATTGGTTCTGCCAAGGTTCTGCCTCGTGGCGGTGGAGCCTCGTCCCGAAAGGTTGCCTAATGTTTTTTTCTCATTGAAAGACTTCATATAGGAGAAGATGGGCGTCGGAGAGCCACCAGGGGGCCCATGAGGTAGGGGGGCGCGCCCCAGGAGGGGGGCGCCCCCCACCCTCGTGAGCAGGGTGTGGGCCCCTTGGCCTTCATCTTTGGCGACGATTTTTCTTTATTTATTTTAAGATATTCCGTGGAGTTTCAGGACTTTTGGAGTTGCACAGAATAGGTCTCCAATATTTGCTCCTTTTCTAGCCCAGAATTCCAGCTGCCGGCATTCTCCCTCTTCATGTAATCGTTGTAAAATACGAGAGAATAGCCATAAGTATTGTGACATAACGTGAAATAATAGCCCATAATGCGATAAATATTGATATAAAAGCATGATGCAAAATGGACGTATCACGAGGCTGGCGCGTTGACCTGGCCAGCAGGCCCCACAGCCCCACCTAGCAGCGACCCAGGCGCCCGGCCCCGCCTCGGTCGCGTTGACTGGTCCAACGCCAGCGTGGATAAGTGGACGCGCCCGCCACGAAGCCATTTTCCTGATTTGAAAACGTATTCTCAGAAAGACGCGTTCAGTTTTTCCTCCAAGGGCCTGTTTGCTAAAAAGTTTTCACCGATAAGTCCCTGAACTTCAACCCTTCGTATCTTGACAACCGTAACTCCGATTAAGGTGATTCCAACGCCCACGTTTTTGTTTCGTCGAGTCCGTTCTGATGAGATCATTTTCAATGTGGTTTGACATATTGAAAATGAACATTTTTCCCTTGTCCGTAAACAGCCCCCTCCGAGAGAGAATTGTTTCCTGCAAATTTTTCCGCGGTCGTTTCTCGCTTCTTGCTGGAGTATTTGTCAACCCCCAGGCAAGCCAACCTCTTAGCATGAGCCCCAAACTTGCATGTTGACTTTTCTTGCACCTTGTGTGTGTAGTTGCAGTTGTTTCATATCGTTTTCGTCTGCAGTTATTCCGTTATGCTTACTATGCATGCTTGTGTTTTCATGCTATCTTTTGCCATGCTAGTTAGAATGTTGTTATTGATACTATCATGTTACTACTCTACTTTATTTCCATGTCATTGTTATAAAACACTATGATGATTGTAATGCACCGTTGGTACGCTAGTACTTGGTACTGTCATACTCTTTATGTTATAGTTGTTCACTTGAGAAGCTCGATATTCTATCCAAGCATTTGTATGATGTATGCTCGTTGTTGCATTCATGTTCATGATGATGGAGAATGTAATAAGGTGACTTAATAATAACAAACCTCCTCCGTCATCGATGAGATCGAGTCATAGTGCCGCCAAATCGAACTTTTCCAGTGCAGCCACATTTGCTGGTATGGGACGGCCTTAATGCGATCTATTGTCGTGCCTGTGGTCGGTGCCTCCAACTTGGGAAGGTTATGGGCGTGCGCTACCCTGATCAGGTAGGCGGACATAAGCCTTGTGAGCCCGTTGTTAAGTTTTTGGTACCGGGTCCCAGAGTGGATCGTGGCCATGACGGTGGCCGTTGTGTCTTGAGGTAGACACGGGGCCACCCAGGACTAGCCCAGTGGGGAGTGAGTCAGAGTGGCAGGGAGAGTGTCATTGACAGTAGATCGGTTTCGTCGGAATGTCGTTGTCCACCCGAATGGGATGACGATGCCATGGGTTCCGTGGTGTGGGTACATTAATGCGCTACCTCTGCAGAGTGTTTATAAAATCTATCGATAGCCGCGTCCTCGGTCATGGGCACAAGTTCGTAGTAGGTCACACTATCGGGTCTTGGTCGAAATGGAGGATAAACCGAAAATAATTAAGCTGATTAATGTGGTTGTGATCGCTGTAAGGATCACGGGCCAGTTATTGGCCGTGGTTGTGATCGCCATAAGGATCACGGGCCAGTTATTGGTCGTGGTTGTGATCGTCGTAAGGATCACGGGCCAGTTATTGTTCGTGGTTGTGATCGTCGTAAGGATCACGGGCCAGTTATTGGTCGTGGTTGTGATCGCCGTAACGATCACGGGCCAGTTATTGGTCGTGGTTGTGATCGCCGTAAGGATCACGGGCCAGTTATTGGTCGTGGTTGTGAACGCCATAAGGATCACGGTTTGAGACCAAATATTGGTCGTGGTTGTGATCTCCATAAGGATCACGAGATGTCTCTAGGTTGGCACGTTTGTGATCCAGTAATGATCACCGTCTGTAAGAGAGTCCGAGGGACTCGGTGCACAAGTTTGGTTGCATTGCATGAGTAGTGAGTTTTATTTGCATTTAAAGAACATGAGATGATTGCATGTTATGTCTGCATTGGATATGATTGGTAGTTTATGTTCAGCATAGTTTCATGATGCCATGCCATGTTTTGATTGAGCTTATGCCATGTTATTGCCATGTGGTAGATGATATGATGTTGTTCATGCTCAGTTGATCTATATCATGCCATGCTTAGTTTATGATATGAGATAGGTTGTTGCAGACGCTTGGTTCTTGCTTTGTCATATGTTTGTTTTGATGCTATGTATTTGGTTGTCTTGCAAGTACATTCAATGTACTGACCTGGCGTGTCATGCCAGTTTTGTCGGTCGTACCCGAATTGTTCGTTGTTCCGTCGTGCTAAGCCGTAATCTTGCCAGTCCTGTGAGTTGTGGAGCCCAGCCAGAGTGATATGCTGCCAAGACTTCCACCGCCATTTAATTAGACTTCCGCTATCATGTAAATAGCCTTAGGGCTATGCCAGAAGATTATATTCATCACTGATGTAATCATATACACATGTATTTGATGAATATTCTTGTACCTGGAATGTTGTATCATGGACCTGTCGTGCGTCAGGTGTTATCCTGGGCTGACGTGTGAAGGCCCCCTGCTACATGCGGACCAGGGTGCCACAGGGCTTGGTATCAGAGCAGCCAGGCTAGCATAGATTATCCTAGCATTAGATCACCGCCACCATCAACCCGTAATGACCCCAAAGGATTTGACCCATCCCTGGCGCCCGGCATGGCCACTGTTAATCAACAGGTGGCGCAGTCGGGACCGACACGTCCTCACCCCGCTGTCCCTGCCTAGTTATCCGTGGAGCAACTAGCAACCCTATCCTTTCTGGTCGGACGCACCGCTTTCCCTTCGCCATTAAGGGAAAGGGGCCACGCCATGCGGGCCTGTCCCGCGTAGCTGCCTATAAATACTATTTCCGCTAGCTGTATCGCTTGCTCCCCAGTCCGCCATGTCCCTGTAGAGAAGCTTAGCTAGTAGCTCCCCAGTCATGGCTAGCAGCTCCAAAACTTCCACGTATTACACCCGCACCTATGCCGTCAACCACCCTGGCTTTCCACCCCTTCTTGCCGAGATGCTTACCAAAGCATTTGGCGGTAAGACTAGCCCCGATTACCTGGTGTTCCAATCGACACTCTTCCCTCACATTCATCGCTTTGTTGCAAGAGTGCACATCAGCTTAGGCCCTGCAGCAGATGTCCAGCCTTTGGTTTTACAGGGTAGAGCCATGCCTACCTCTGGTTTAGCCATTCAAGCCGCTGCTGTGCAGGCTATCCTACACCTCCGAACCAACTTCCCGCATGTAGCAACAAGGCAGGAGTTCTGCTTCTTCCCCACTGTGTCAAACGCAGTAATGCAGCCTTCTCCCATTAGCCAAGAAGATGATCCCACAATCCCTCGCCTGGTGCAATACATCACTGCCCAGAGGATGTTGATTTCAATGCTGCTTGCCGAGTTTAGAGCCATGGACAATAATGTGATACAAGTCGTCAAGGAAGCTTACCGTGAGGCTCGTAAGTTCGCATCTCAAGCTGTTTGCCCAATGCCATCTGAACCAGTGCTATCCTCTCAACCTGTGTTGTGGCCCAAGCCAAACATCATCACCCTCGACAAGTCTCTTCTCCGAATCCACCAGCAGCATTTTCCTGGAGCAATTTCAGCCCCACCGCCCCAACCCATAGAAGTATCAGATGATGAAGATGGAGATTGGCTTAGTCTTCGTCCTCCGGGAGAGCCCTAGCAAGGCCAGTCTTCTGCTTGACCTCAGTCACGCAGTCAGTGGTTTCTACTAGTAGGTCGGTCTGTCGGTTCATCCTTGATATGAGGGTAGAACCATGTAGCCCGCAACAAGTAGTTTCGCTTAGCGCGTAGTGCGTCTGTGCTTGTTGTATGCTGGTACTGTTGTAACCCGTATGCTGTGTTATTTGCTTGCTTGCTTTTGTTTGTGTGTTTGTTTTTGCTTATCTCTCTATCAAACAAAAATGTTTGACAGGGTTGGCAATGTGTGCTAACAAGATTTTAATCAGTACGACACATACACTAAAAACAACATTGAATCGTTCCGAGTCTCTAACAAAATGCGCGCTGGTGTAGGTATATGTATACCAGGAGTACATATACCAAATTGTGTTTCCGGAGAAACACTGCTAGCTTTATTTCTCGCGATCCATTACAACTCCCCTATACAGATTTCAACTCTGATTCTACCTCAACCCTAAATCAACTCTTGAGCTGGCGTAGCCACCTCACTTGCATCCGAACCCTTCTCCACCACCATCACTGCGTTGCGTGGTGCCGCAAGTCGCCACCACCGCTCCATCGCAGCACGCGATTACTCCACCGGCGTGAAGCGACGGAGAACCAAGCGTGGCGGAGGACCACCCCGCGCACCATCTTCTTCCTCACCTCGAGCCACCAGCCACATGTTGTCTCGAGCTCGCTCGTTCCTGATGAGAATCATTAGGAGGATCGACGAGCCGATCAGCATGCCCAGCAGTGCCGTGAGGAACAACCGTAGCGCCACCAAGAACACCTCCTCGCCGAAGGAGCTCGGCTCGATCTCTCGCAAACCAAAGAGGTAGTAGAGTGGCATTGTGTTTGTGTGTTGGAAGCAAGTCGTGCTGCAGTTTTTATAGCCCAACCCCGGTGTACGGTGAGCGAAGTCCAGGAAACTCGCTCGTCGCCCGATCACTGGCGTCTAGGAGGCGAATCCGCGAGCAGTGCTGACAATGTGCTGGCCCGCGACGTGAGTGCTCGCTGCACCGGCGCCGTGCACGCCGCGCACTACGGCACTAGGGTCCTCATCACCCTAGGAGCTAGATGCGCGCTGTGCCAAGCCGCACGCGAAGCAGGAGCACAGAAGAAGCATCTAGCCGGGGGTAGAAGAAGGAGGCTGCTAGTGGACCCTGGACCCACGTGTCAGCAGGTGAGTCCACTGTTCACTGGGTGCATCTAGCAATTTTTCGAGAGTTTGATCTCGAGTGCCCCTAGCTGTGGATATACCCATGTTTTCCCATATCTCTTCCTGGGTGTACCAATTATCGGTGCCCCAACTCGTTTGAGTTTGACCAAAGGGTTAAATTTAACCCAGAGATTTTTCCCTGGAGTGGTTATCTTTTCTTTGTGTTGTAACCCTAGGAATCTCGAGGACGAGATTCTTTTTAAGGGGGGGAGGTTAGTAACAGCCCCAAAATTGGGTTATCAATTGTGCTATTATTCCTTCCTGGCACTCATTTCCAAAATCTTTCTCCTGAGTTTTGCTGATGACCCTGAGAATTCTTGTCATTTCCAACCTTTCAAAACTTGCTCATGTCTTTTTTCAGTGGGCAAGACCTCAGTTGCATCATCTTAAACCCTCTCAAACCCTAATTCCAATTTTTTGGGATTTGAATGTGGCCTTTGTGATTACAAAGGAGCCATCATTTTCCTTGATCTGTTGATCACCCCATCTGTTCATAGAGACCCTCCTATCCTTTTCAATCTTGGATACGCAAAAATATTGCCAAGTCCCATGCAATATTTTTGAATTGTGATTTATTCCTTTTCTTGCCTTTCTGAGGAATAAAATCAAAAGGCATAGCTAGCCATCTCCTAAATTCATGTGAACTGGTGGAGTTGATAATTATGCCTAATCCAAGCTCTGGCAATTATAGTGGCCATAATCAAATAAGGAAAATTGCCTTTTCTTATTTAATGCCAATATTCCAATTCTGCCACTTTCTAAAGGAACTACTATTTCTATAGCAGGGAAAATTCCCATATAAATTGTGGAGCTTGTCCTTGCTATATAATCACTAGTTCCATCTTTATATCATGTTCTACAGATCAAAAATTTGGCAATGATCCAATGCAAGTTTCTACCTTCTCTGAAATTTTGCAAAGGAAGTGCCTTATCCCTAATTCCTTTTGAGCTACAAATTGGTAGGGTGATTAATATTGATAAATAACCCATGGATACCAAATATGATCTCAATCCAATCATCGTAGCTCCTTGTGCATTTTTTCAAAGTTTCTGACCAGATTGTCACTTTGTGAAGGAAGTACCTTCATGGAGTTTCCAAATGGGATGAAACTTTTCCATCCTCTCAAGTATCCCAAATCATTAGCCTTCACCCAAAGTCAGCTCATTTCATTGAGCTATGTGAGCATAGGAGCAATTCTTGTTCTCTGTCCAAATTTTCAGTTTGTGAAGCAAGTATATTTTATCTTGCTCCATTATGGCTGAAAATAATTCCAAGCCTTCTCCTATCCATATAATCCACCTACCCATGCCCTAAATCAACTCCTAAGCTGTCGTAGCCACCTCACCTGCATCCGAACGCTTCTCCACCACCATCACTGCCTTGTGTGGTGTCGCAAGTCGCCACCACCGCTCCACCGCAGCACGCGATTACTCCACCGACGCAAAGCGACGGAGAACCAAGCGTGGCGGAGGACCACCCCGTGCACCATCTTCTTCCTCACCTCGAGCCACCAGCCACGCGTTGTCTCGAGCTTGCTCGTTCCTGATGAGAATCGCCAGGAGGATCGACGAGCCAATCAGCGTGCCCAACAGTGCCGCGAGGAACAACCATAGCGCCACCAAGAACACCTCCTCGCTGAAGGAGCTTGGCTCGATCTCACCTAAATCAACTCCTGAGCATTGGTAAGAGAGTCCGAGGGACTCGGTGCACAAGTTTGGTTGCATTGCATGAGTAGTGAGTTTTATTTGCATTTAAAGAACATGAGATGATTGCATGTTATGTCTGCATTGGATATGATTGGTAGTTTATGTTCATCATAGTTTCATGATACCATGCCATGTTTTGATTGAGCTTATGCCATGTTATTGCCATGTGGTAGATGCTATGATGTTGTTCATGCTCAGTTGATCTATATCATGCCATGCTTAGTTTATGATATGAGATAGGTTGTTGCAGACGCTTGGTTCTTGCTTTGTCATCTGTTTGTTTGGATGCTATGTATTTGGTTGTCTTGCAAGTACATTCGGTGTACTGACATGGCGTGTCATGCCAGTTTTGTAGGTCGTACCCGAATTGTTTGTTGTTCCGTCGTGCTAGGCCCTAATCTTGCCAGTCCTGTGAGTTGTGGAGCCCAGCCAGAGTGATATACTGCCAAGACTTTCGCCGCCATTTAATTAGACTTCCGCTGTCATGTAAATAGCCTTAGGGCTATGCCAGAAGATTATATTCATCACTGATGTAATCATATACACATGTATTTGATGAATATTCTTGTACCTGGAATGATGTATCATGGACCTGTCATGCATCAGGTGTTATCCTGGGCTGACGTGCGAAGGCCCCCTGCTCCATGCGGATCGGGGTGC
Organism: Triticum aestivum; assembly: GCF_018294505.1. Classification (NCBI taxonomy): domain Eukaryota; kingdom Viridiplantae; phylum Streptophyta; class Magnoliopsida; order Poales; family Poaceae; genus Triticum; species Triticum aestivum. The sequence goes on from NC_057813.1 coordinate 21,494,134, forward strand.
CACAGACCAATTTTCAGAGAATTTGATAAAGATTGAGAAATGTATATTGCTAGTTTTCCGCTGCAATAAAGTTGATAATGATGATTATTTGCTTAGCAAAGTTACTTAATAGAAATTTTATCATCACATTATTTTTGAGTTATATGTGTTATTTTCATTTCTGCCCAACAGTGATGTTGAATAAATGTAAAAAGGTGATGTTTTATTGTAGTTCTACCTAACGGTGCTTTAGAATATAAAACAAAGGTTTAAAAGCTTAATGTGCATATCTTTCACTAGACCAATGTAGGGTTATTTTTATGCTCATTATTGTTGATTATTGGTTAATTTTCTCAGACTAAAAGTTTTCCATGCTTTCATTTATGCTGGGTACTTGTGTACCGAAAGATGACCAAAAAAAGGTCATAACGTGAGGGAGTATGTTCTCTCTAAAGAATGGCTTCAAAGAAGCCAATTCTGGATATTAATCCAAGAAAGAGATATATCATTGAGAGTCTTGCTCGATGAATGTCTTCATGTACTCTCCATGGAAAAGAATTCTCATCTTCTATGGGATGTAATAAGTGATATTCGTGATTAATTTGACCAACGTCAGATTAAGCATGTGTATTAAAGAATATTCAGATTTATTTCTGGATTTGATGATTGAATATGCAATCAAAGAAAGCCAATTCTGGCATTCATATCCCTTCTAGGGAATTACCCGCATGGTGAGAAAAGATTATTATGATAATATTGTTGGGGAACGTAGCATAAATTCAAAATTTTCTACGCATCACCAAGATCAATCTATGGAGTAATCTAGCAATGAGGGGAAGGGGAGTGCATCTACATACCCTTGTAGATTGCTAAGCGGAAGCATTCAAGTGAACGGGGTTGATGGAGTCGTACTCGTCGTGATCCAAATCACCGATGATCCTAGTGCCGAACGGACGGCACCTCCGCGTTCAACACACATGCAGCCCGGTGACGTCTCCCATGCCTTGATCCAGCAAGGAGAGAGGGAGAGGTTGGGGAAGACTCCTTCCAACAGCAACACGACGGCGTGGTGGTGGTGGAGGAGCGTGGCAATCCTGCAGGGCTTCGCCAAGCACCGCGGGAGAGGAGGAGGACTAGGGAGAGGGGGAGGGCTGCGCCAGAACTTGGGTGCGGCTGCCCTCCCACCCCCACATATATATAGGGGCAAGGGAGAGGGGGCCAGCCCCTCAGATCCAATCTGAGGAGGGGGCGGCGGCCAGGGGGGTTGCCTTGCCCCCCAAGGCAAGGGGGGCGCCCCCTTTTAGGGTTCCCTCAAACCCTAGGCGCCTTGGGCCCTGGTGGGGGGCGCACCAGTCAACCCGGGGCTGGTCCCCTCCCACACTTGGCCCACGCAGCCCTCTTGGGCCGATGGCCCCACCTGGTGGACCCCCGGGACCCTCCCGATGGTCCCGGTACATTACCGTTAGCACCCGAAACTTTTCCGGTGACCAAAACAGGACTTCCCATATATAAATCTTTACCTCCGGACCATTTCAGAACTCCTCGTGACGTCCGGGATCTCATCCGGGACTCCGAACAACATTCGGTAACCACGTACATCTATTCCCTATAACCCTAGCGTCATCGAACCTTAAGTGTGTAGACCCTACGGGTTCGGGAGACACGTAGACATGACCGAGATAACTTTCTGGCCAATAACCAACAGCGGGATCTAGATACCCATGTTGGCTCCCACATGTTCCACGATGATCTCATCGGATGAACCACGATGTCGAGGATTCAATCAATCCCGTATTCAATTCCCTTTGTCTAGCGGTATAGTACTTGCCCGAGATTCGATCGTCGGTATCCTGATACCTTGTTCAATCTCGTTACCGGCAAGTCTCTTTACTTGTTCCGTAACACATCATCCCGTGATCAACCCCTTGGTCACATTGTGCACATTATGATGATGTCCTACTGAGTGGGCCCAGAGATACCTCTCCGTCACACGGAGTGACAAATCCCAGTCTCGATTCGTGCCAACCCAACAGACACTTTTGGAGATACCCGTAGTGTACCTTTATAGCCACCCAGTTACGTTGTGACGTTTGGTACACCCAAAGCATTCCTACAATATCCGGGAGTTGCACAATCTCATGGTCTAAGGAAATGATACTTGACATTAGAAAAGCTTTAGCATACGAACTACACGATCTTTGTGCTAGGCTTAGGATTGGGTCTTGTCCATCACATCATTCTCCTAATGATGTGATCCCGTTATCAACGACATCCAATGTCCATGGTCAGGAAACCGTGACCATCTATTTATCAACGAGCTAGTCAACTAGAGGCTTACTAGGGACATGGTGTTGTCTATGTATCCACACATGTATCTGAGTTTCCTATCAATACAATTATAGCATGGATAATAAACGATTATCATGAACAAGGAAATATAATAATAATAACTAATTTATTATTGCCTCTAGGGCATATTTCCAACAGTCTCCCACATGCACTAGAATCAATAATCTAGTTCACATCGCCATGTGATTAACACTCACAGGTCACATCGCCATGTGACCAACATCCAAAGAGTTTACTAGTGTCAATAAACTAGTTCACATCATCATGTGATTAACACTCAATGAGTTCTGGGGTTTGATCATGTTTTGCTTGTGAGAGAGGTTTTAGTCAATGGGTATGCAACATTCAGATCCGTATGTACTTTGCAAATCTCTAGGTCATATTGTAAATGCTGCTTCCACGCTCCACTTGGAGCTAATCCAAATGGTTGCTCCACTATATGTATCTGATTTCTCTACTCAGAGCTATCCGGATAGGTGTTAAGCTTGCATCAACGCAACTCTTTACGTCGAACTCTTTATCACCTCCATAACCGAGAAACATATCCTAATTCCTCTAAGGATAATTTTGACCGCTATCTGGTGATCCACTCCTTGCTCACCTTTGTACCCTCTTGCCAGACATGTGGCAAGGCACACATCAGGTGTGGTACTTAGCATAGCATACTGTAGAGCCTACGTCTAAAGCATAGGGGACGACCTTCGTCCTTTCTCTCTCTTCTGCCGTGGTCGAGCTTTAGGTCTTAACTTCATACCTTACAACTCAGGCAAGAACTCCTTCTTTGACTGATCCATCTTGAACACCTTCAAGATCATGTCAAGGTATGCGCTCATTTGAAAGTACCATTAAGCGTTTTTGATCTATCCTTATAGATCTTGATGCTCAATCCAGGTTTTCCCTTGAAAAACTCCTTTCAAACAACCCTTTATGCTTTCCAGAAATTTTACATCATTTCGGATCAACAATATGTCATTCACATATACTTATCAGAAATGTTGTAGTGCTCCCACTCACTTTATTGTAAATACAAGTTTCTAACAAACTTTGTATAAACCCAAAAACTTTGATTATCTCATCAAAGCGTATATTCCAACTCCGAGATGCTTACTCCAGTCCTTAGAAGGATTGCTGGAGCTTTGCATACTTGTTAGCATCTTTCCGGATTGTCAAAACCTTCTTGTTGTATCACACACAACCTTTCCTCAAGAAAATCGTCGAGGAAACAATGTTTTGACATCCTATCTGCAAGATTTCATAAATAATGCAGTAACTGCTAATAAGATTCCAACAGACTCTTAGCATCACTACGAGTGAGAAAGTCTCATCGTAGTCAACTCCTTGAACTTGTCGGAAACATCTTAGCGACAAGATGAGCTTTCTTAATGGTGACACATACCATCATTGTCTGTCTTCCCTCTTAGAATCCATCTGTACCCAACAGCCTTACGACCATTAAGTAGTTCTTCCAAAGTCTACACTTTGTTTTCATACATGGATCCTCTCTCGGATTTTATGGCCTCGAGCCATTTTGGAATCAGGGCCCATCATCGCTTCTCCATAGCTCGTAGGTTCATTGTTATCTAGCAACATGACTTCCAAGACATGATTACGTGCCACTCTGAAGTAGTACGCATCCTTGTCATCCTACGAGGTTTGGTAGTGACTTGATCTGAAGTTTCATGATCACTATCATCAGCTTCCACTTCAATTGGTGTAGGCGCCATAGGAACGACTTCCTGTGCCCTGCTACACACTAGTTCAAGTAACGGTTCGATAACCTCATCAAGTCTCCACCATCCTCCCACTCAACTTTCCGAGACAAACTTTTCCTCGAGAAAGGACCCGATTCAAGAAACAATACCTATTTCTTTCTGATCTGAATTAGGAGGTATACCCAACTGTTTTGGGTGTCCTATGAAGATGCATTTTATCCGCTTTGGGTTCAAGCTTATCAACCTGAAACTTTTTCACATAAGCGTCGCAGCCCCAAACTTTTAAGAAATGACAACTTAGGTTTCTCCAAACCATAGTTCAAACAGTGTCGTCTCAACGGAATTACGTGGTGCCCTATTAAAGTGAGTGCGGTTGTCTCTAATGCCTAGGCGGTATTAATTGTGAAACAATTTCCACAATGTCTTAATTGCGTGCCAAAGCTCATAACTCAGATACTCATCTATATGATCATATCATAGACATTTTATCCTCTTGTCACGATGATCTTCAACTTCACTCTGAAATTACTTGAACCATTCAATAATTCAGACTTGTGTATCATCAAGTAAATATACGCAGTATCTACTCAAATCATCCGTGAAGTAAGAACATAACGATATCCACTGCGTGCCTCAGCACTCATTGGACTGCACACATCAAAATGTATTACTTCCAACAAGTTGCTTTCTTGTTCCATTTTACTAAAAACGAGGCTTTCAGCCATCTTGCCCATGTGGTATGATTTGCATGTCTCAAGTGATTCAAAATCAAGTGAGTCCAAATGGTCCATTTTCATGGAGTTTCTTCATGCATATACACCAATAGACATGGTTCGCATGTCTCAAACTTTTCAAAAAACGAGTGAGTCCAAAGATCCATCAACATGGAGCTTCTTGATGCGTTTTATACCAATATGACTTACATGGCAGTGCCACAAGTAGGTGGTACTATCATTACTATCTTATATCTTTTGGCATGAACATGTGTATCACTACGATCGGGATTCAATAAACCATTCACTTTAGGTGCAAGACCATTCAAGGTATTACTCAAATAAACAGAGTAACCATCATTCTCTTTAAATGAATAACCGTGTTGCAATAAACATAATCCAATCATGTCTATGCTCAACGCAAAGACCAAATAACAATTATTTAGGTTTAACACCAATCTCAATGGTAGAGGGAGTGTGCGATGCTTGATCACATCAACCTAGGAAACACTTCCAACACATATCGTCAGCTCACCTTTAGCTAGTCCCCGTTTATTCCATAGCTTTTATTTCGAGTTACTAACACTTAGCAACCGAACCGGTATCTAATACCCTGGTGCTACTAGGAGTACTAGTAAAGTACACATTAACATAATGTATATCCAATATACTTATATCGACCTTGCCAGCCTTCTCATCTACCAAGTATCTAGGGTAATTCCGCTCTAGTGACTGTTCCCCTTATCACAGAAGCACTTAGTCTCGGGTTTGGGTTCAACCTTTGGTTTCTTCACTAGAGCAGCAGCTGGTCTGCCGTTTCATGAAGTATCCCTTCTTGCACTTGCCCTTCTTGAAACTAGTGGTTTCACCAACCATCAACAATTGATGCTCCTTCTTGATTTCTACTTTCAGGGTGTCAAACATCGCGGATATCTCAAGGATCATCATATCTATTCCCGATATGTTATAGTTCATCACGAAGCTCTAGTAGCTTGGTGGCAATGACTTTGGAGAAACATCACTATCTCATCTAGAAGATCAACTCCCACTTGATTCAAGTGATTGTTGTACTCAGACAATCTGAGCACAAGCTCAACGATTGAGCTTTTCTCCCTTAGTTTGCAGGCTAAGAAAATCGTCGGAGGTCTTATACCTCTTGACGTGGGCACGAGCCTGAAATTCCAATTTCAGCCCTCGAAACATCTCATATGTTCCGCGACGTTTCGAAATCGTCTTTGGTGCCTCAACTCTAAACCGTTTAACTGAACTATCATGTAGTTATCAAAACGTGTATGTCAGATGTTCGCAACATGCACAGACGACGTTCGAGGTTCAGCACACTGAGCGGTGCATTAAGGACATAAGCCTTCTACGAAGCAACGAGGACAATCCTTAGTTTACGGACCTAGTCCGCATAATCGCTACTATCAACTTTCAACTAATTTTTTCTCTAGGAACATATCTAAAACAGTAGAACTAAAGCGTGAGCTTACGACATAATTTGCAAAGACCTTTTGACTATGTTCAGGATAATTAAGTTCATCTTATGAACTCCCACTCAGATAGACATCCCTCTAGTCATCTAAGTGATTACATGATCCGAGTCAACTAGGCCGTGTCCGATCATCACGTGAGACGGACTAGTCATCATCGGTGAACATCTTCACGTTGATCGTATCTCCTATACGACTCATGTTCGACCTTTCGGTCTTCCGTGTTCTGAGGCCATGTCTGTACATGCTAGGCTCTTCAAGTCAACCTAAGTGTATTGCATGTGTAAATCTGGCTTACACCCGTTGTATTCGAACGTTAGAATCTATCACACCCGATCATCACGTGGTGCTTCGAAACAACGAACCTTCGCAACGGTGCACAGTTAGGGGGAACACTTTTCTTGACATTATTGCGAGGGATCATCTTATTTAAGCTACCGTCGTTCTAAGCAAATAAGATGTAAAACATGATAAACATCACATGCAATCAAATAGTGACATGATATGGCCATATCATTTTGCTCCTTTTGATCTCCATCTTCGGGGCTCCATGATCATCATCGTCACCGGCATGACACCATGATCTTCATCATCATGATCTCCATCATCGTGTCTCCATGAAGTTGTCTCGCCAACTATTACTTCTACTACTATGGTTAATAGTTTAGCAATAAAGTAAAGTAATTACATGGCGTTGTTCATTGACACGCAGGTCATACAATAAATTAAGACAACTCCTATGGCTCCTACCGATTGTCATACTCATCGACATGCATGTGACGCCCGGGTAATCAAGCTACAGTGACCCTCTGGTAATGATGCCACGTCACCTCGATTATTGTTGATAGTCTCGCGTTAGTTCAGAACCGATCCAAATTCAAATCTGAATTAAAGTTAAAACAATTAAAATTTTCAAAAGTCAAAACTAAATTGTTCCTAACGTGTCAAATAACCCGTAATAAATGTTGGTGAAGAAATCATCTTCTAATAAAATACTTAAATGCACTAAATAAACTAAAAGAGTGATAAAACAATTATCTGAAATGCTTTTAAAATAATAAGCACATGCAAAACACTTTATTTAAAGTGCCAGAATATTTGGGGCTGTGACCTATTTAATAACACCAAATTAGTTGTCGCTTTTAAATTTTATAAAACTAAAATAAAAGAAAACTAAAAAGAAATAGAATAAAAAAGAAGAAGAAAGGAAAAAAGAACAAGAAAGAAAGAAAGAACCCCCCCACTGGGCCACAACCCAGCTGGTCTGTGGGCCAACCAGGCCGGCCCAGCCGGCGCCTATAGCCCCCCTGGGGCGACCGGACCCTAGCGACCCCCTCCCCACTTTGCCCCGATCCCCACCATGTTCCCTCATCCTCCTACCCCGCCGCCACCACACAACACACACACACGGGAGAGGAGCTCCCTCCTGTCCGATGTCGCGCCGGCGACTCTGACCGCCTCACTGCCCTTCCCCGTCGCCCGGTCATCTCTCCTCCCTCTGTCCTCCCTAGCAGCTCGCCGCGCCCCTCTTCCTCCTCGTTTGGTATAGCACAGCCACCACCTCGCCGTGGCCATGGCCAGCGGCCTTCCCGAGCTGCTCGTGCAGCCCTACGGCTTCCTCGACGTCATCTACGACCTTCTCATGCCCGAGACCGACTGGAGCGGCCCCAAGTCAGCGACATCAACCGGATCCCCGTTGCGCCCACCGGAGCTCCTCCTCGACCCCTGCCGTCACCGACGCCGTCGACGCACGCCGCCACGCCACTGCACCTCGTCACCACATCGCCGTCGTCTCTGACTTCCTCCTCGCCCCCAGCTGCCCCGTGCCCTGCAACCCCTCGTGAGGCCCCCTCCTTCTCCTCTACCCCGCTCTCGCCGCATGCCCCGTGCCGCGTCCAGCGTCGTCCTTGTCCCGCGCGCCTCGCTCTGCTCCAGCCTGTGGTCGTCTTCGTCAGCCAGCGCTCGTGCGCGCGCGTCCCCGTTAGGCCTTGCCCCGCCTTTGCTCCGCCTGCCGCTGCGGCCTGACCGCGCTGCCCACTGGTCTCCGCTGCCTCCCCTGGCCGGCGACCGTGCTGTTAGCCTCGCCTGGGGCGCGCCTGACCAGGATCGGGCGCCCATGCCCATGCGCCCGCGCCCGTAACCGCGCCCGAACCGCTAAGGCCTCTGGGCCTATGACGAAAGGGCCCCACCCCAAAATGTTTGTTAAAAAAATGAAATTAATTAAATATCTAGTTAATTAATAACTTAATTAAGTTAATTAATCTAGTTTAATTAAACTTAATTAACCTAATCATTTATCTAACTAATTAAACCTGATTAGTGGTCTCAGCCTATGACATGCAGGACCCACACGTCGATTTGACCAAGTCAACTGACTGTTGACTGCTGACATCACCCTGATGTCATGCTGATGTCATTATGGCATTTCCTAATTAAATTAATTCTGTTAATTCTAAAAATGAATTAAAACTTTAAAAATTAATATTAAATAATCTGTAACTCGGATGGAAAAACTTTGTACATGAAAGTTGCTCAGAACGACGAGACGAATCCGAATACGTGGTCCGTTCGTCCGCCACACATCCCTAGCATAGCGAACATGCAACTTTCCCCCTCTAGTTCATCTGTCCAAAAAACGAAACACCGGGAATACTTTCCCGGATGTTTCCCCCCTTCGCCGGTATCACCTACTACCGCGTTAGGGCACACCTAGCACCGCGTATTGCCATGTTACGCTTTGTGATGCTTTGATTGCTCTATTATTTATTGTGTTCTCCCTCCGTTACTTCTTTCCGGTTGACCTCGAGACTGCCGGCGACCCCCAGTTCGACTACGGAGTTGACGACCTCTCTCTTGTCAGAGCAACTAGGCAAGCCCGCCCCCCCCCCCCCCTTGATCACCAGATATCGCCTATTCTCCTCTATACTGCTTGCATTAGAGTAGTGTAGCATGTTACTGCTTTTCGTTAATCCTATTCTGATGCATAGCCTGACATTGTTGCTACATCTGTTGATACCTTACCTACAATCCTAAATACTTAGTATAGGATGCTAGTTTATCATCATTGGCCCTACATTCTTGTCAGTCTGCCTTGCTATACTATTGGGCCGTGATCACCCGGGAGGTGATCACGGGTATATACTATACATACATGCATACTATACAGATGGTGACTAAAGTCAGTCAGCTCGATGAGTACCTGCAAGTGATTCTGATGAGGGGGCTGAAAGGACAGGTGGCTCCATCCCGGTAGAGGTGGGCCTGGGTTCCTGACGGCCACCTACTGTTACTTTGTGGCGGAGCGACAGGGCAGGTTGAGACCACCTAGGAGACAGGTGGGCCTGGCCTTGTTCGACGTTCGCGGATACTTAACACGCTTAACGAGATCTTGGTATTTGATCTGAGTCTGGCTACTAGCCTATACGCACTAACCAACTACGTGGGAAAGTTATGGGCACTCGACGTCGTGGTATCAGCCAAAGCCTTCTTGACGTCAGCGATTGAGCGGCGCGCGCCGGGTTGGACTGCGTTAACGCAACTTCCTTTGTAATGGAGGTTGCTAGGTCTGCTCACCGGCCGCCCTCACAACATGCAGGTGTGCAATGGGCGATGGGCCCAGACCCCTGCGTGCATAGGATTTAGACCGGCGTGCTGACCTCTCTGTTGTGCCTAGGTGGGGCTGCGACGTGTTAATCTTCCGAGGCCGGGCATGACCCAGGAAAGTGTGTCCGGCCAAATGGGATCGAGCGTGTTGGGTTATGTGGTGCACCCCTGCAGGGAAGTTAATCTATTCGAATAGCCGTGATCTTCGGTAACATGACGACTTGGAGTTGTACCTTGACCTTATGACAACTAGAATCGGATACTTAATAAAACACACCCTTCCAAGTGCCAGATACAACCCGGTGATCGCTTTTCCACAGGGCGACGAGGGGAGGATCGCCGGGTAGGATTATGCTATGCGATGCTACTTGGAGATGCTACTTGGAGATGCTACTTGGAGGACTTCAGTCTACTCTCTTCTACATGCTGCAAGACGGAGGCTGCCCGAAGCGTAGTCTTCGACAGGATTAGCTATCCCCCTCTTATTCTGGCATTCTGCAGTTCAGTCCACTGATATGGCCTTTACACATATATCCATGCATATGTAGTGTAGCTCCTTGCTTGCGAGTACTTTGGATGAGTACTCACGGTTGCTTTTCTCCCTCTTTTCCCCCTTTCCCTTCTACCTGGTTGTCGCAACCAGATGCTGGAGCCCTGGAGCCAGACGCCACCATCGACAATGATTCCTGCTACAATGGAGGTGCCTTCTACTACGTGCAGGCCGCTGATGACAACCGGGAGTAGTTTAGGAGGATCCCAGGCAGGAGGCCTGCGCCTCTTTCGATCTGTATCCCAGTTTGTGCTAGCCTTCTTAAGGAAAACTTGTTTAACTTATGTTTGTACTCAGATATTGTTGCTTCCGCTGACTCGTCTATGATCGAGCACTTGTATTCGAGCCCTCGAGGCCCCTGGCTTGTATTATGATCCTTGTATGACTTATTTATGTTTTAGAGTTGTGTTGTGATATCTTCCCGTGAGTCCCTGATCTTGATCGTACATGTTTGCGTGCATGATTAGTGTACGATTGAATTGGGGGCGTCACAATGCAAGTCGTGATTCCTATTACAAGATTATGATCAATCTCATACATCACATATCATTCATCACATTCTTTTGGCCATATCACATCACATAGCATACCCTGCAAAAACAAGTTAGACGTCCTCTAATTGTTGTTTGCATGTTTTACGTGGCTGCTATGGGTTTCTAGCAAGAACGTTTCTTACATACGCAAAACCACAACGTGATATGTCAATTGCTATTTACCCTTCATAAGGACCCTTTTCATCGAATCCGATCCGACTAAAGTGGGAGAGACTGGCACCCGCTAGCCACCTTATGCAACAAGTGCATGTCAGTTGGTGGAACCTGTCTCACGTAAGTGTACGTGTAAGGTCGGTCTGGGCCGCTTCATCCCACAATACCGTCGAAACAAGATTGGACTAGTAACGGTAAGCATATTGAACAAAATCAACGCCCACAACAACTTGTGTTCTACTCGTGCATAGAAACTACGCATAGACCTAGCTCATGATGCCACTGTTGGGGAACGTAGCAGAAATTCAAAATTTTCTACGCATCACCAAGATCAATCTATGGATTAATCTAGCAACGAGGGAAAGGGGAGTACATCTACATACCCTTGTAGATCGCTAAGCGGAAGCGTTCAAGTGAACGGGGTTGATGAAATCGTACTCGTCGTGATCCAAATCACCGATGATCCTAGTGCCGAACGGATGGCACGTCCGCGTTCAACACACATGCAGCCCGGTGACATCTCCCATGCCTTGATCCAGCAAGGAGATAGGGAGAGGTTGGGGAAGACTCCATCCAGCAGCAGCACGACAGCGTGGTGGTGGTGGAGGAGCGTGGCAATCCTGCAGGGCTTCGTCAAGCACCGCGGGAGAGGAGGAGGACTTGGGAGAGGGGGAGGGCTGTGCCAGAACTTGGGTGCGGCTGCCCTCCCACCCCCCACATATATATAGGGGCAAGGGAGAGGGGGTCCGGCCCCCTTAGATCCAATCTGAGGAGGGGGCGGCGGCCAGGGGGGTTGCCTTGCCCCCCAAGGCAAGGGGGCGCCCCCTTTTAGGGTTCCCTCAAACCCTAGGCGCCTTGGGCCCTGGTGGGGGGGGGGGGTGCACCAGCCCACCTGGGGCTGGTCCCCTCCCACACTTGGCCCATGCAGCCCTCTGGGGCCAGTGGCCCCACCTGGTGGACCCCTGGGACCCTCCCGATGGTCCTGGTACGTTACCGTTAGCACCCGAAACTTTTCCGGTGACCAAAACAGGACTTCCCACATATAAATCTTTACCTCCGGACCATTCCGGAACTCCTCGTGATGTCCGGGATCTCATCCGGGACTCTGAAAAACATTCGTTAACCATGTACATCTATTCCTTATAACCCTAGCGTCATCGAACCTTAAGTGTGTAGACCATACGGGTTCGGGAGACACGTAGACATGACTGAGACAACTCTCCGGCCAATAACCAACAACGGGATCTGGATACCCATGTTGGCTCCCACATGTTCCACGATGATCTCATCGGATGAACCACGATGTCGAGGATTCAATCAATCCCGTGTTCAATTCCCTTTGTCTAGCGGTATAGTACTTGCCCGAGATTCGATCGTCGGTATCCTGATACCTTGATCAATCTTGTTACCGGCAAGTCTCTTTACTCGTTCCGTAACACATCATCCTGTGATCAACCCCTTGGTCACATTGTGCACATTATGATGATGTCCTAACGAGTGGGCCCAGAGATACCTCTTCGTCACACGGAGTGACAAATCCCAGTCTCAATTCGTGCCAACCCAACAGACACTTTCGGAGATACCTGTAGAGTACCTTTATAGCCACCCAGTTACATTGTGACGTTTGGTACACCCAAAGCATTCCTACGATATCCGGGAGTTGCACAATCTCATGGTCTAAGGAAATGATACTTGACATTAAAAAAGCTTTAGCATACGAACTACCCGATCTTTGTGCTAGGCTTAGGATTGGGTCTTGTCCATCACATCATTCTCCTAATGATGTGATCCTGTTATCGACGACATCCAATGTCCATGGTCAGGAAACCGTGAATATCTATTGATCAACGAGCTAGTCAACTAGAGGCTTACTAGGGACATGGTGTTGTCTATGTATCCACACATGTATCTGAGTTTCCTATCAATACAATTATAGCATGCATAATAAACGATTATCATGAACAAGGAAATATAATAATAATAACTAATTTATTATTTCCTCTAGGTCATATTTCCAACAAATACCGCATGGCGGGGTAAAGTTGGCATAATATTTATGTCAGAATAATCCCGTATGGTTGGAGAAATTTTGGCAAAGGAATTATCCTGTATGACAGGAAAAAGATGTGATGACTCATATGTTTTTAATGAATCCCAATTTGGGAGAAAAGTATGGAGTACCCCTTATGCTATCCTAGTATCAACCGTGCACTTTTAAGTGTCATAGTCATTAAGCAATCAATGAGTCTAAAGATAATAAAAGTTACACGAACCAAAAGATAAGAATGATATGCATGTTTGACTTGCAAATGTAATATTGATAAAGAACTCGATTGAGTTTTTATTTTGAAATGGAACGAGTTAACAAATAACTTCATTCCGCATGAAGTACATAATAAAAGTTTCATCAATTCACAAGAGTTCTAAATGGTTTTCAAAATTGTGGCAGAAAAGTTCTTGCCACATTTTGAGGGGTAGAAAGTATTGTGAATGATGAAACTCCCCTACAAAATGTGCACATGATTCATCTAAATTGATCTATATATGATGAATGTGATCATCGGGGGAGTACGATGGTCACAATAATGATACACAATAACGATACCTCTAAAGTAAAGAGATAGCTATATTCCTTGAATCTTACAGTTTCCGATTGGAAGATAGCATAGTCAACCAGTATTCATACTGAACGAGATTCAAAAGCAAAAGATGGTGCTTATGAGGAAAGTTTTGGCATAGCAAACCCAAAATAAGAAATCTAGGGGAGCTATTTTGTTGGCTACCTAGATAAAGTAAAAGATTATAGAGTATACCATAAGGCTTGTATAGATTGTATCTGGGGGAGCATGTTGTATGACCTATACGACATCTGTTGTTAGCTCTATAAAAGGATGAACGAGTAAATATGGATCTTATGATATAGGACCCTGTAAAAGCTATTGCCTCTTGGCAATGAAAGACTATAGAATTAATTGCCGCTTGGCAATAACAGAGCAATAACATCCCCATATGAAAGAAGTACCAGTACCTGAATGAGAGAATCAGATATGTCTGATGACTATAAAGTCTATGTTAGAGAAATTAAAATTAGAGGTTGATCCCAACTCATTTAAAGCTCAATCGAGCTTTTGAGAATTGTCTGCTTATCTAAATGATAAGAGACTATGAGGAGATGAAATGAAATTGGTGAATCCCTATGATGTTTGGAACTCATGAGTAATTTCCAATGGAGCCAAAATAGTAGGTTGTAAAGAGTCTACAAGGACAATGTGACTCCAAAGGAAATACGTAAAGGTGTAAAACGCGACTTAAATCAAAAGGTTTTTGCATGTTTTACACCGAATAGATTACAATGAGTTTTGGTAGCACATCATGATCTGAGTTACATCAGATGAACGATATTATGATTTGAGTTACATCAGATGAAATTAAAGAACACAGGGGATACTGCTTGAAGAAGTCTTTTATGGACTAAAGAAATCAAATGTTGTTTTGGGTTAAAGAAAATGAGAGGACAATTGTGTTTGTATAAAGTTATAGAATGGAAATTTGATTTACTAAATCATGTACATGCGGATAACATTCTACTTGTTAATAGTGATGTTAATTTGACTGCAGGAGGAAAATAAGTTCTTGACCTCAAAGTTCAAAAGAATGTTCTTGGTAGAATGTCTCTCGTTATAAGGATCGAGATTCACCGTGAAAAGAATAAAAGGGGTATTAGGACTGTCGCACGGGCATGCTAAGGAAAGTTTCTAAAGTATGCATGCGAGAAAACCTATGCCTATTCTTATAGTAAAGGGTAATGATTTTGGAAACTTTAGTGTTCCAAAAGTCAATACGAAATAGACCAAATGAATATGGTACCATATGCTTCAGCTGTTGGAAGCTTAATGAATGCAAAAGTATAACATTACCGTGACATAGTTCACGTAACCGGGTTGTTTTGGTAATGTCCAGTCCAGATATAAATCACTAGAATGGAGTCAAAAATATTGGCCTCATGCTAAAAGGAGCAAGTGCTCTCAAAAGGTTGTGAATACAGAAATAGAACTTGTGAAATATACAGCGAAATCCACAATTGTCGTTGACTTTCACACTTGGAGTTTTTGTGTGGAAAAACTCTAAAGAATGAATCAATTATCATTAATATGATGTAAAGATAATGTACAACATGATATGAGGCTGAGGGACATGCAAAAAGGTTAAAGAAACATGTACCCAGAGTTGATAATGGTTGACAGCAACAATAACCATTAAGTAAATCGCTCCTATGACAATGAATCAAGTGTGGTGCCAAACACATTGACACAAAGTTATACGTTGTTAAGGAGAAAGTCCGGAATTATGTTGAAATGATTGGAGCATGAAAGCAACAGACAAGTATTTGTAGATCTGCTTATTAAAGGCTTACCGTCCAGTGTGTTCGGAGAACACACAGTCGACATGGGTTTTATGGTATAGTCTAAGATTTCTGGACAATAAAAGGGCCAAGGTTAAAGAATCTGTTTCAAAACAGAGGAGTGTGTTGTAGATGTTGATTTTATCGGGAATGAACTGTGATGATGAGACATGCTCTACATGCAAATCTGTGATGGAACGAGTACTTTGAAAAGAGTTATTTCAAAGTATAAAGTTAAAAGTATATGATGAGATCAAGGGGGAGAATGTTAGATTGATCTCTCCTCCAATGGGCCCAACAGCTCATTGGGCCCTTGACCCACGCCCTGATTGGGGGCGTCCAGCCCAAGCATGGCTGGTGGCTGTCGCGCAGAGCTATAAATAGGAGGTGGGGACCAGGGCACTTGGTACGAGGTTTGTCACCGCCACTGTTCCCCACTCCTAACCATATTCGATCAAGAGGGAGGCACTGAAGCGATGGGAAGTTCCACCGCCGCCACTCACGCACTCTCTGCCATCACCGCCGTAGCCATCCACCATGGCCATTTCGGCGTGTTCATCCACCTATGGTAAAGGTAAACCACTGCATATCACCGACCTAATCTAGCCTAGTGATCCACAACATCTATCATTGTGATCCTGATTGCGTGGCACAGGTAGTCGAGCGCCTTCTCCACATCATCGCGGCTGGCTACGTGACGGCGCTTGCTACCGGTCTTGGCGGTGGCGGCGGCGGCGGCAACTGGGTCGTCGGAGACGTCGACCTTGGCTAGGCCCTCGGTGGCGGCGGCAGCGGCAACCGGGTCTGGGTCATCGTCCCTGTCGGGGCTGCTGTCGGGTGAGGGGAGGGGTTTGCCGCGGATGGGGACCCAGCCGCCGACGAGGCACTCGACGCAGCACGGGAGGTGGTGCTCCCCGAGCATATTGACGGCCAAGAGGGTGGATTCCACGCAGGCGAGGGCCTGGGCCTGGGTGGTGGGGCGGGCCAGGAGCCGCTGCGCGAGCAGCATGTCGTAGAGCTGCTCGTCGGGCATGAGGGCGAAAGCGATGTTGACGGTGGAGACGGCGAGGTTCTCGACGGCGGTCCTGAAGCAGATCGAGAGCATCTTGGCGGCGGCATCGAGCCCTTCGTAGTAGACCCGCCAGATGTCCCCCGGGAGCAACCCGATCTTGACGCCGGAGTCGGCGTCGGCTTGGTGGCGCTGCAGGCAGCGCTGGAGTGGAGCTCCAGGAGGCGGTCGTGTTGCATGCGCACGTTCTTCACGGCCATTGATACGTCTCCAACGTATCTACTTTTTCAAACACTTTTGCCCTTTTTTGGACTCTAACTTGCATGATTTGAATGAAACTAACCCGGACTGACGCTGTTTTCAGCAGAACTGCCATGATGTTGTTTTATGTGTAGAAAAGAAAAGTTCTCGGGATGTCCTGAAAATCCATGGGGGCACTTTTTGGAATTAATAAGAATTTCTGGGCGAAAGAAATACACTAGGGGGCCCAGGGCCTATCCACGAGACAGGGGGGCGCCCCCCTCCTATAGGGCGCGCCCCCCTATCTCGTGGGCCCCCTGGACCTCCACCGACCTCAATTCCAACTCCATATATTCACGTTCGGGGAGAAAAAAAATCAGAGAGAAAGTTTCATCGCGTTTTACGACACGGAGCCGCCGCCAAGCCCTAATCACTCTCGGGAGGGCTGATCTGGAGTCTGTTCGGGGCTCCGGAGAGGGGGATTCGTCGTTGTCGTCATCATCAACCATCCTCCATCACCAATTTCATGATGCTCATCGCCGTGCGTGAGTAATTCCATCGTAGACTTGCTGGACGGTGATGGGTTGGATGAGATTTACCATGTAATCAAGTTAGTTTTGTTAGGGTTTGATCCCTAGTATCCACTATGTTCTGAGATTGATGTTGCTATGACTTTGCTATGCTTAATGCTTGTCACTAGGGCCCGAGTGCCATGATTTCAGATCTGAACCTATTATGTTTTTATGAATATATGTGTGTTCTTGATC
Organism: Triticum aestivum; assembly: GCF_018294505.1. Taxonomy (NCBI): domain Eukaryota; kingdom Viridiplantae; phylum Streptophyta; class Magnoliopsida; order Poales; family Poaceae; genus Triticum; species Triticum aestivum. The sequence continues at coordinate 21,511,658 of NC_057813.1, forward strand.
CTATCTTGCAAGTCTATAGTCACCTATTATGTGTTATGGTCCGACAACCCCGAAGTGACAATAATCGGGATAGTTCTCGGTGATGACCGTAGTTTGAGGAGTTCATGTATTCACTATGTGCTAATGCTTTGTTCCGATTCTCTATTAAAAGGAGGCCTTAATATCCCTTAGTTTCCGCTAGGACCCCGCTGCCACGGGAGGGTAGGACAAAAGATGTCATGCAAGTTCTTTTCCATAAGCACGTATGACTATTTACGGAATACATGCCTACATTACATTGATGAACTGGAGCTAGTTCTATGTCACCCTATGTTATAGCTATTACATGAGGAATCGCATCCGGCATAATTATCCATCACTGATCCATTGCCTACGAGCTTTTCACATATTGTTCTTCGCCTTTTTACTTTTCCGTTACTGTTGTTACAACTACTACAAAACCCCAAAAACTATTATCTTTACTTTTGCCATCGTTACCTTTATTATCATACCACTTTTGCTACTAAATACTTTGCTGCAGATACTAAGTTATCCAGGTGTGGTTGAATTGACAACTCAACTGCTAGTACTCAAGAATATTCTTTGGCTCCCCTTGTGTCGAATCAATAAATTTGGGTTGAATACTTTACCCTCGACAGCTGTTGCGATCCCCTACACTTGTGGGTTATCAAGACTAATCTGGCGCCGTTACCGGGGAGCATACCTCTATTCTCTGAGTCACTTGGGATTTATATCTGTTGATCACTATGAAGAACTTGAAAGACGACCGAACTACGATTTTGCCCTCAACTATGAGGGGAGGTATGGAACTGCCATCTAGCTCTGCACTAGATTCTCCTTCCATTATTAGTAGGCATGCGACACCTAAACCTGCTACTGCTATGAATTCTGATATGTCGCTTGTTATTGATGATGCCACTTCTGCTATGCATGATGAAACTACTTCTGTGCGTGATACTACTTTCCCATTAGGTGAATTTCTTGATGAACAACTTGCTAGAGTTAGGGGGAATGAAAATATTGAAGATGCTATTATAGATGATAGTGATGATGAAGGTTCTCCCAATGATTATGTATTGCCTGTTGTTCCTGAGGGTTATGTTATGAATGAAGAAGCTGCTAGGGAAATCCTTGCTTGCAATGATAGATATGATCTTAAGAAATTATTAGCTAAATGGAAGCAGCAGTCTCTTAATGCTAGAATGAACCCTGACCCTGCTTTTGCTACTTCACCTATCTGTGTTACTGATAAGAGTTATGAATTCTCTGTTGATCCTGAGATTATTACCTTATTTGAATCTGATCCTTTTTATGGCCTTGAATCTGAAACTGTTGTGGCACATCTTACCAAGTTGAGTGATATAGCTACCATGTTTACTCATGATGAGAAGTCTCGCTATAATTATATCCTTAAGATATTTCCGTTCTCATTAAAGGGTGATGCTAAGACTTGGTATAATTCTCTTGCTCCTGGTTGTGTGTGTAGTCCCCAGGATATGATTTATTACTTCTCTGCTAAATATTTCCCTGCTCATAAGAAACAAGCCGCCTTGCGGGAAATATATAATTTTGTGCAAATCAAAGAAGAGAGTCTCCCACAAGCTTGGGGGAGGCTTCTCCGGTTACTTAATGCTTTGCCTGATCATCCTCTCAAGAAAAATGAAATACTTGATATCTTTTATAATGGACTAACCGATGCTTCCAAGGACTACTTGGATAGTTGTGCTGGTTGTGTTTTTAGGGAAAGAACAGTCGAAGAAGCTGAAATATTGTTGAATAATATGTTGACTAATGAAAATAATTGGACTCTTCCTGAGCCAATTCCTGAGGCAATTCCTGACCCAATTGAGCCAACTCCTGAGCCTATTCCTAAACCCACTCCGAAGAAGAGAGGTGTTTTATTTCTCAGTCCTGAAGATATGCAAGAGGCAAAGAAATCAATGAAAGAAAAGGGTATTAAAGCTGAAGATGTTAAGAATTTACCTCCTATTGAAGAAATACATGGTCTTAATATACCGCCTATTGAAGAACCACATTATCTTGATAACCCGACACACGTAGTAAAGGTAAATTCTCTCTATGGATATGATAAAGTTGAGATCCCCTCTACTAAATTTCATAGCCCATGCTTAGATGAATTTGATGACTTTATGGCTGGACAAGAAAGTTTTAATGCTTATGCTGGTAGAGAGTTAAAGAATAATGCTTTCGAGATAGGACGTGTAAGCGATAATATGGCTAGAGTTAAAGGTGAACTCCAACTCGTTAGCAAATATGCTTCTATGGTTGCTACTCAAGCTGAGCAAGTACTTAAAGCTCAGAACGTGCTTGATGAGTTAAATAATAAAAATGACTTTGCTGTTAGAGTGGCTACTAGAACTGGTAGAATGACTCAGGAACCTTTGTATCCTGAAGGCCACCCTAAGAGAATCGAGCAAGATTCTCAGACAAATAATTTAGAGGCACCTAGTTCTTCTAAAAAGAAGAAAAAGAAAAAAGATAGAACTTTGCATGCTTCTAGTGAACCTACTGTAGACACACCTGAGAATCCCAATGATATTTCTATTTCTGATGCTGAAACTCAATCAGGTGATGAACATGAACCTAGTGATAATGTTAATGATAATGTTCATGTTGATGCTAAACCTAGCAAAAACAATGAAGTAGAGATTAAACCTGTTGTTGATCTTGATAACCCACAATCAAAGAATCAACGTTATGATAAGAGAGATTTTGTTGCTAGGAAGCACAGTAGAGAAAGAGAACCATGGGTTCAGAAACCCATGCCCTTTCCTCCTAAACCATCCAAGACAAAGGATGATGAGGATTGAGCGCTTTGCTGAAATGATTAGACTTATTTTCTTACGTATGCGCTTAACTGATATGCTCAAAGTAAATCCTTATGCTAAGTATATGAAGGATATCATTACAAATAAAAGAAAGATACCGGAAGCTGGAATTTTCACCATGCTTGCTAATTACACTTTTAAGGGTGGAATACCAAAGAAACTTGGAGTTCCGGGTGTACCAACTATACCATGCTCTATTAAAAGAAATTATGTTAGAACTGATTTATGTGATCTTGGAGCTGGTGTTAGTGTTATGCCTCTCTCTTTATATCGTAGACTTGAATTGAATAAGTTTACACCTACTGAAATATCTTTGCAAATGGCTGATAAATCAACTGCTATACCTGTCGGTATTTGTGATGATGTGCCTGTTGTGGTTGCAAATGTCACTATCTTAACGGACTTTGTTATTCTTGATATTCCCGAGGACGATAGTATGTCTATTATCCTTGCTAGACCTTTCCTTAATACTGCAGGGGCTGTTATTGATTGCAACAAAGGCAATGTCACTTTTCATGTTAATGGTAATGAGCATACGATAGACTTTCCGAGGAAACAATCTCAAGTTCATAGCATCAATTCTATTGGAAAAGTTCCAACTATTATTATTGGAGGTTTTGAATTTCCTCTCCCTACTGTCAAGAAAAAGTATGATATTCTTATTGTTGGGGATTTTCATATCCCTGTTGAGGTAACTTAGTGTTATTTGAAATTTCTCCGGTTCCGTGTTATTCGGAATGAGTTTGTTAACAAGACTTGATCAACCTTGTTAGTGGATTCATTTTGATGATCATGAGATGGATGAAACTAGAAAGCACAACCTTCTGTACCCACTTTTTACTTTCTGTTATTTAGAATAAATAAAGCAAAAATAGTATTATCCGTCTGTTTTCCGAATTATCCGTGCATTAGAAAATATCCCGAAAATAAAAGTGCTCCAAATGCCCTCCAAATTTAGTATGATTTTTTTCTGGAATATTTGAGGATTTTAGGCACTGAAAACACTGCAGGAGGGGCAAGCACCAGGCCACGAGAGTGGAGTGCGCCCCCCCCCCTATAAGGCGCGCCCCCTGTCTCGTGGGCCCTTGGTGGCCCCCCTCCACTTATGCCAGCACCCACACACTTCATCTTCTACCCAACAAAATCCCCATCCAGCTCAAGCACGAGTTCTAGCTCATTTTGCTGCGATTTTCGATCTCCTTGCTCAAAGCTCCATTCACAAAACTGCTTTTGGAGATTATTGCTTGCTATGTGACTCCTCCATTGGTCCAATTAGTTTTTCTTCTAGTGCTTTATTCATTGCAAATTTTTGCTGCATAGGTGACCTTGTTCTTGAGCTTGCATGTTAAATTTATGAGGTTCCATGCAATTCTAATGCATGATATAGGCTCTAGGCACTTGTAGGAGTAGTTGCTACCAATCTTGTTTAGTTTTATTCACTTTTATTTTGAAGTTACTAAAATTTCAGAAAATTTCAGAAAAAGAATTATGTTTAGAAGAATGTACCAAGGTGGTTCCTCGGCAAAGAAAGGGCCAAGGATTGCTATACGTGAGCAAGATGTTGAATTGCCGAGGGACGCGGATGTTCAAGCCTGTGAGTGGTCGTCCGATGATTTTATGGTCGAAGCAGGCTTCAAGGAGGAATTTGACACGTATGTGCATAATGCCAAGCTGGAGGACTTCTTACAAGATAAGTGTCCTCAGTACTATCAATTGACTGATTCTTTTGTGTGGAGGTTCAAATATAACTGTGCGCGTAATTCTCCTAGTGTCATATTTGATATTTATGATACATCTTATACCATGGATTTAGAGAATTTCACAATTGCTTGCAGACTCCCGCAATGGGGTAATATTAATGATCCTCATAAATCTGAATTTAGAGATTTTCTTGCTAGTATTACTGTGGGAGAATCTAGGGACATAGCACAAGCTACCATAGGGAGCATTCATTTTCATGCCATGCATTATTTTGCTCTCTTTATTGGTAGATGCATTAACGGTAAGGACGAAGCATGTCACATGTGTGTTCCTGATCTATGTGTCCTCAAGAGTGCTGTGTTAGGTTATAAAGGTTATAACTTGGGGGCAATAGTTGCACGTAGGTTGCAGAATAATAGTAGAAAGGGAAATTTATTTGGAGGAATTTATGAAACCCGTGTGGCTAATTATCTTAATATAGCCCCACGAGAGGGGGATATGATTTTACCTCCTATTTATTTGGATAAAGAAGCTATGTTCAATCATCAATTTCTTGCGAGGAATGAACAATTCCTCCATTATCGACTAATCTATGACAGACGCAACGTCGTCCCTGTTACTCTTCCTGCTCCCTACCTTTTTGATTATTAGGCAAAAGGAAGATATGTTGTCACCAGGGAGGAAGCCGCTGAACACGAGAGGAGAGCAGAGGCAGCTCGCCAACATGCTGCAGCTCAGGAGGCAGTTGCCGCTGCATCTCAGTACGACCCCAGCTTCACTTATGGATATCAGCCAGGCGGTCCTTCATACTAGACCAACTTAGGCCAAAAGCCTAAGCCTGGGGGAGTACGTATTTCTCACCGACTTTACATTCATGTTCACACATTAGTCATCGATGATCATACTCTTTCATTGTATTATCCATGCTAGTTTAAATTTCTTTTTCTAGTTTTCTTCTTGTGTGTTTGATAAACTTTAAGAAAAAACCAAAAAAAATAGTTAGTTTAATTTCCATGCTTGTAGTAGAAATTAAATTGAAAACCCAAAAAGATTTCTAGTTCTTCTTCTTACTTGTTGGGAGCTTTCCCATGTAAATAGTTTTATTTTCTTCTCTTTCCTTTGGGGGTCGAGAAGACCATATTGAAAATGTTTAGTGGCTCTCATATGCATGATTGTTTATTTAACTTAGAGCCCATATTACTTGCCTTCTCTCTTGAGTTGAATGCTTGCAGATTCCAGCTTAGTCCAATGCACGTGCACTATTATTATTATACACATCGCTTGGTTGTGCAAGTGAAAGGCAATAATGATGATATATGATGGACTTATTGGGATGAGAAAAGCTGGTATGAACTCGACCTCTCTTGTATTTGTAAATATGATGAGTTCATCGTTTTTGAGTCAGCTTATTATGAGGTAAACATATTTGCAATGACATTTAGAGATTATAGTTGCTTGTGCCATGCTTGATTAGCTGTGAGTTATAATGGTTTACCTTGTGTGCCAACATGCTATTAAAATGATTATGATGTGGTATGATGGGATGGTATCCTCCTTTGAATGAATTGAGTGACTCGACTTGGCACATGTTCACGCATGTAGTTGAATCAAATCAACATAGCCTTCACGATATTTATGTTCATGGGGGATTATATCCTACTCATGCTTGTACTCGGTGTAAATTAATTTTAATGCATGTTTATGACTGTTGTCGCTCTCTCAGTTGGTCGCTTCCCAGTCTTTTGCTAGCCTTCACCTGTACTAAGCGGGAATACTGCTTGTGCATCCAAACTCCTTAAACCCCAAAGTTGTTCCATATGAGTCCACTATACCTTCCTATATGCGGTATTTACCTGTCGTTCCAAGTAAATTTGTATGTGCCAAACTCCAAACCTTCAAATGAAAGTCTGTTTTGTATACTCGAGCAACTCATGTTTCAACTAGGGCTTCCTATATCTTCCATGCTAGGTGGGTTATTCTCAAGAGGAGTGGACTCCGCTCCTCATTCACGAGAAAGGGCCGGTAACCGGGATGCCCAGTCCCATGATCCAAAAAGATCAAAGCAAATCAAAATAATTAAACAGAACTCCCCTAGGGCTGTTGTTAGTTGGAGGCACTCGTTGTTTCGAGCAAGCCATGGATTGATGCTTGTTGGTGGTTGGGGGAGTATAAACCTTTACCATACTGTTTGGGAACTGCCTATAATGCATGTAGTATGGAAGATACAACCATCTCATAGTTGTTGTGTTGATAGTGAAAGTATGCCGCTCAAAATGTTATTCAATCTCTATTTTAAAATAGAGCTCTGGCACCTCTACAAATCCCTGCTTCCCTCTGCGAAGGGCCTATCTATTTACTTTTATGTTGAGTCATCACCCTTCTTATTAAAAAGCACCCGCTGGAGAGCACACTGTCATTTGCATTCATTATTATTGGTTTATATTGGGTATGACTTGACTGGATCTCTTTTACCATGAATTACAATGTTTAGTCAGTCCTTGATCTTTAAAGGTGCTTTGCATTTATGTTTTGCGGTCTTAGAAAGGGCTAGCGAGATACCATTTTGTTATATCATGTTATGATTATTTTGAGAAAGTGTTGTCATCCGAGTTTTATTATTATGGCTCGCTAGCTGATTATGCTATTGATATGAGTAATTGTGAGACCTAAGTGTTATTGTGAGTATGGTTAGTTCATAATATTTGCTGAAACTTGAATGTTGGCTTTTCATGTTTAGAACAACAAGAGCAATCAGAGTTTGTAAAAGTTTTTCTTTATCACTTTCAGTTTATCAACTGAATTGCTTGAGGACAAGCAAAGGTTTAAGCTTGGGGGAGTTGATACGTCTCCAACGTATCTACTTTTTCAAACACTTTTGCCCTTGTTTTGGACTCTAACTGCATGATTTGAATGAAACTAACCCGGACTGACGCTGTTTTTAGCAGAACTGCCATGATGTTGTTTTATGTGTAGAAAAGAAAAGTTCTCGGAATGTCCTGAAAATCCACGGAGGCACTTTTTGGAATTAATAAGAATTTCTGGGCGAAAGAAATACACCATGGGGCCCAGGGCCTGTCCATGAGACAGGGGGCGCCCCCCCACCCCCACCTATAGGGCACGCCCCCTATCTCGTGGGCCCCCTGGACCTCCACCGACCTCAACTCCAACTCCATATATTCATGTTCGGGGAGAAAAAAATCAGAGAGAAAGTTTCATCACGTTTTACGACACGGAGCTGCACCCAAGCCCTAATCTCTCTCGGGAGGGCTGATATGGAGTCCTTCGGGGCTCCGGAGAGGGGGATTCGTCGCCGCCGTCATCATCAACCATCCTCCATCACCAATTTCATGATGCTCACCGCTGTGCGTGAGTAATTCCATCGTAGGCTTGCTCGACGGTGATGGGTTGGATGATATTTACCATGTAATCAAGTTAGTTTTGTTAGGGTTTGATCCCTAGTATCCACTATGTTCTGAGATTGATGTTGCTATGACTTTGCTATGCTTAATGCTTGTCACTAGGCCCCGAGTGCCATGATTTCAGATCTGAACCTATTATGTTTTCATGAATATATGTGTGTCCTTGATCCTATCTTGCAAGTCTATAGTCACCTATTATGTGTTATGATCCGACAACCCCGAAGTGATAATAATCGGGATACTTATCGGTGATGACCGTATATTGAGGAGTTCATGTATTCACTATGTGCTAATGCTTTGTTCCGGTTCTCTATTAAAAGGAGACCTTAATATCCCTTAGTTTCCGCTAGGACCCCGCTGCCACATGAGGGTAGGACAAAAGATGTCATGCAAATTCTTTTCCATAAGCATGTATGACTATTTACGGAATACATGCCTACATTACATTGATGAACTGGAGCTAGTTCTGTGTCACCCTATGTTATAGCTATTTCATGAGGAATCGCATCCGGCATAATTGTCCATCACTGATCCATTGCCTACGAGCTTTTGACATATTGTTCTTCGCCTATTTACTTTTCCTTTATTGTTGTTACAACTACTACAAAAACCCAAAAACTATTATCTTTACTTTTGCCACCGTTACCTTTATTATCATACCACTTTTGCTACTAAATACTTTACTGTAGATACTAAGTTATCCAGGTGTGGTTGAATTGACAACTCAACTGCTAATACTCAACAATATTCTTTGGCTCCCCTTGTGTCGAATCAATAAATTTGGGTTGAATACTTTACCCTCAAAAGCTGTTGCGATCCCCTACACTTGTGGGTTATCAGCCATCATGGCCTGCATGAGGACCAACTCCAGGTTCTCCTTGCTCAGCTCTCTCGCCATAGCCGCCGCTCCTCTTCTCTCTCTCTCTCTCTCTCTCTCTCTCTCTCTCTCTCTCTCTCTCTCTCTCTCTCTCTGCAAGGAAGGAATGAGAGGAGAGAAAACTCAGAAAAGGTCGGAGCTTTGGGAGGAGGCGAGTGAGGCAGCTGAAAAGAAGACGGAGGGGGACACGTGTCGCGTAGGTATTGAAGATAAATCCTGCTGCTGGCTGGCTCTGCAGGATGGGCCCACCAGAACGGCCTGTCACTTTGACTCATTTTGACAGGGGTCATGCTCATCCAAAGGTGCTAGCGTGCTCCCTCCGCTGCCATTACAAGACAATTACCATCACTCCTAAGGTGAGTTTTGAAATTTGAAAATGTTGGTAGATAAATACTCCTAGCATAAAATTGGTTGCATGCAACGTAGATTACTACTCCCTCCTATCAAGCAGTAGGACCAACGACAAGCACGGGTCCGCCCCTTAGAGCTGGCGGTTAGCGTAATTTATGGAGAGGCGATTTCCTGGCGATCCCGATCTCGCTGGGAACCCTGTTCTCCGTAGGAAGATTGCATCACCACCTCTGTCGATCTTGTGTCCATGGCGCCACCCTTGTGTAGATTGCGCCACCACATCACCACGACCATCCCATCCACCATAAGCCTTCTGCGAGCTAGGGATCCACAGTCGTACACCACGATCAGTCCCTAGGGTTTCGGGTCAGGTTCGTCAAGGTAGGGGTAAGAAGCGATGGAGGATGTGTAGGGGCTGATGAGGGGCTTGAAACTGTCGGCGGCGGAGAGAAGAGGGCTCAAGATTGGGAAAGCAGAGAAGGGGAAGGCTTGTGAGTGGGCACCGGAGGACCCTCAAGCGGTTGGAAAACTGTTCTCGGAGAAGCTGGCGCATGCTGGTGTGGTAGGTCAAACGTTGGGATGGATTTGGTGCCCGACCAAAGGGTTAGATTGCAAGGAGCTGGAGATGAATGTCTTTTTTTTCACGTTCCGTCAGTTGTCTGGATGGAGGAGAGCTTTGGAGGAGGGGCCATGGTGGTTTGAAAAGGAACTCCTGGTAATGGAGGAATTTGATCCAGACAAAACGGTGGATGAATATGAATTCAAGTTCATTCCTATGTGGCTCCGGGTCTTTGGCCTTCCTCTTGGTCAACTGAATAGAGTCACGGGAGAGCGGATCGGGGCAGAATTTCATGAGCTGGTAGACGTGGATGTCGGTCCTGATGGGAAGGCTATAGGAAAATATCTAAGGCTGAAGGTCAAATTGAATATCAAGGAACCTCTAATGAGGGGTTTTGTGCTGGATAGGGATAAGAGGGAGGAGGAGAAGGCGGAGGAGGTTGTGATGGAAGAGGTAGAGGAGTGTCAAAAGACAAAGAAGAAGAAGGGCTTACTATGGTGCCTGTTCGAATATGAATATATGCCGGATTTTTGCTATACCTGTGGTGTTATCGGGCATGGGGAGAAGGAGTGCATGACGAAGCCTCCAAAAGGAGAAGCGCCGCAATATGGGCCATGGCTGAGGGTGGAGGAGAACAAGAAGCGGACAGAGGTAGTCATGTACGGGAGAGGTCAGGGCAGCAGAAGCTATGGTGGGAGTGAAGGCAGCCAAGAGAGGAGGAGACAGTATGGATGGGGGAAGGGATCAAGGGGCTCTGATAGTAATGTTGCATCATGGAGGAAGGAAGATACAACATCAAAAGAGAGAGGACAGGGTACGAAGGGTGAGGAGAAGGAGGTGAAAAGCCCACTGAAGATTGCTGCTAACATGGGAGAGCCAGTAGGAAGCAAAGCTACAAAAAGCATTCAATTTACGGAGTCCCGAGCCGAACTACAAGCCCCAAAATAGAATAAGATGGCCATCGACCAAGTACAAGTGGTTAATAACCCGGGTGGGGAGACTAAAGTAAACCCAGCTGAAGAAGGAGAGGGTGCGGTGACGGAGAATGAAGTGGGAGGAGATGTAATGAAGGCAGGAGGAGAGGTGGCGGAGGGTAGCAGGGGGGAAGGGAAAGGGTGGTAGATTCAAACTAAAGAACCGACTGGAGAGGCAGGAATCGCAGGAGAGCCTGGAGGTGAAGCTGGGAAAGAGATGAGTGGGGGAGATGGATGCTGATGAAGAGGCGAGTGCCAAGAGGGGCGCGGGAAGGGGATCGATGGACAGATGGTTGCTCAAAACATGAAGGGAGGACAGAGTGTGCCAACAAATGCACAAAATGCTACAGATATATCGGTCGGGCTACCGGAGCAGCCCCGCCGGGCGCAATGAAAATAATCAGCTGGAACTGCCGGGGACTCGGGAATGGCCCGGCAGTTCGCTCTCTTCTCGAATTGGGAAGAGTGGAGAATCCCGATGTTTTGCTCCTTTGTGAAACATGGATGGAGGAGAAGCAGCTGGGGAGGTTTAGGTGGTTGTTGGGGCTCGCCAACATGGTAGCGCGGAAGGACGAAAGTAGTGGTAGGGGAGTGGCATTGTTTTGGCGCAAGGAGTTGAATGTTTCTCTCGGATCATACGGTAGGAGGCATGTGGATGTGGATATCACAAGGGAGGATGGGCTGGTGTGGCGTCTCAAGGGGGTTTATGGAGAATCAGCCATGGAGAGGAAGGAGACGTGGAAAACGATGCGTATTCTAAAACAGCAACACCAAGGTGGACGCCCGTGGCTGTGTCTTGGCGATTTCAATGAAGTTCTGACAAGTAGCGAGAAGCTTGGAGGAGCTGATCGATCGCAACGTTACCTCGATGAATTTCGCCAAGCATTGAACTTCTATGAGCTGAGAGACATTGGCTTTGAAGGTGACTTGTATACTTGGAGAAATCATAGCAAGGAGATGCGAACATATATATGTGAAAGGTTGGACCGGGCCACCGCAAACAATGACTAGTGCACGGCCTTTCCAAACTATGCGGTGGTGAATGGTGAGTCGCGTCATTCCGATCATAGACCGGTGGTGGTGCATCTTGAGGGTACGGAGAGAGGGTGGAAGGGGGGAGACCGTAACTTCAGGTTTGAAGCACGTTGGCTGCAGGAGGATGGGTGTGAGGATATCATAAGAAGAGTGTCGGAGAGAAGTTATCAAGGAGGGGGGAGTGGTGTCACCCGAGGCCTTCAAAGCGTTGCCAAGAATATAAGTGTATGGAGTAGAGAAGTAGTGGGAGAATTAGATGGGAGAATAAAGAAGGCTCGGGGCGACCTTGAGAGGTGTATGAAGGCACCGGTCTCTGAAGGAAAGATCAGGGAGGAAGCAAGACTGCGTGCTGAGTTGGAGGGACTGAAAGAGAAGAAGTATACCCAACTGAAACAGAGGGCACACATGTGGTGGTTGAGGGGTGGGAATAAAAACATTAAGTACCTGCAGTCGGTAGCTTCTGCGAGAAAAAAATCCAACTGATTGAAGGAGATCTGAAGGGAGGATGGCACGATGGTGGAGGAGGGAGATGCTCTAACTAATTATGTGTGCTCGTTTTTCAGGATCTGTTCAATTCTTCTAATCCGCATCAGCTAGATGAGTTGATTGGCAAGGTGCAACCACGTGTCTCAAATGCTATGAATGCAGTCCTGGAGGCTGAATATACTAGAGCCGAGGTGAAAGCTGCTCTCGACCATATTGGTGATCTCAAAGCCCCCGGGCCAGATGGTATGCCAGCGATCGTCTTCAAGCGCCATTGGCACTTTATGGGGGACCGAGTCGTGGAGGAAGTTCTGAACGTTCTGAACAGAGGAGACTTCCCGGAGGGATGGAATGATACTATGGTTGTGCTTATCCCCAAGGTGAAGAACCCAAAGAGGATCAAAGATCTTCGTCCCATCAGCCTATGCAATGTCGTGTATAAACTAGTTTTGAAGGTCATAACAAATAGACTAAAGGTGGTACTGCCTGATGTGATCTCTGAAAACCAGAGTGCCTTTGTGCCCAGGAGACTCACCACGGACAACGTGCTAACATCCTATGAAGTAGCTCATTAGCTGATGAACAAAAGGAGTGGGAGGAGTGGAATCGCGGCAATTAAGGCGGACATGAGTAAGGCATACGATAGGGTTGAATGGAGCTTTTTGGAGGCTATGTTAAGCAAGTCGGGGTTTAGCAGGAGGTGGGTTGCGCTTGTCATGAAATGTGTTCGAACTGTTCGGTACCAGATTAAGGTGAATGGGGATCTGACCCAACAGTTTAGCCCATCGCGTGGTCTCCGACAGGGGGACCCCATCTCCCCCTATCTTTTTGTCATCTGTGTGGAAGGATTGTCGACGCTGTTGTTGGATGCAGAAGAGAAGGGGGTGCTGCATGGAGTGAAGATATGCCCAAGGGCACCATGTGTATCACATCTACTATTTGCGGACGACTCCATGCTTCTAATCAAATCAGACCAACAGGAAGCAGCAGCACTACATGAAGCATTGCAGTTATATGAGGCGTGCTCGGGGCAATGTTTATACATGAAGCATTGCAGTTATATGAGGCGTGCTCGGGGCAGTGTATAAACACCAAAAAATCTGCAATTATGTTCAGTCCTAACACATGTGATAATGATAGAATCGTAGTTAAGGCTGAGTTGGGTATACACAGTGAGGATTGGAATGAAAAGTACTTAGAGCTGCCAGTCCACGTGGGGTGATCCAGGAAGAGAGCTTTTAGCTATATCAAGAGGAACATGTGTGGACGTGTTTATGGATGGCAGGAGAGATTGCTAGCAAAGGAAAGTAAGGAGGCCTTGGTGAAGGCGGTGGGGCAAGCCATACCCACCTACGCTATGTCATGTTTTGATCTGACTAAGACCTTCTGTACGGAATTGAACACACTCCTGAGTAATTTTTGGTGGAGCCAGCAAGATAAACAAAATGCCATGCATTGGCTAAGTTGGGAGAAATTGTCACAGCCCAAGGCCGTGGGTGGGCTAGGGTTCCGAGATATGCACCAATTTAACTTAGCAATGTTGTCGCGGCAAGGATGGAGGATTGTGCAGAACCCAACGAGTTTGTGTGCCAGGATACTAAAGGCCCGCTATTTCCCTGACTGCTTGGCACTGGAGGCTGTGGCACACGATGGGATTTCATATTCTTGACGCAGTATTCTTCAAGGGCTGGATATCGTGAAACAGGGATACATCTGGAGGGTTGGTGACGGGCAGAGAATCAATATATGGCTGGACCCTTGGCTGCCTAGGCCTTGGTCGAGACAAGTCATAACGCCGAAGGGTTCTAGTCGTCTGAACTATGTGCATGAGTTGATCAGCCCGATCACGGGAAGCTGGGATGAGCGCCTCATTAAAGACACGTTTTATGCGGAAGATGCGTGATACACACTCCAGATACCGTTGAGAGAGGGGGTAGAAGATTTCATAGCATGGCATTTTGATAAGAAGGGCAATCATTCAGTTAAAAGTGCTTATAAGCTAATAGTGGAGCTGAACAAACAGAGACGGAATGGTGCACCAAGTACGAGCACATCCAGCGCTGGTCAGCTTGATCATTGCCCGGACCAAAGCTGGAAGAGGATATGGAAGATCCCCTGTCCATCGAAGCTACAAATGTTTGTATGGCGCATCCGCCATGAGTCACTAGCTTTATGCAACAACTTGGTAAGACATGGTATAAATCTTGAATCATCCAGTTGCTTTATGTGCGGTAAAGGCGAAGAGGATGGTGGCCACCTGTTTATTAAATGTAAGGCTGTGAAAGAGGTATGGAGGCACCTGGGGTTGGAAGTAGAGCGGACTCTGCTGGAGGAGATCGGGGGTGTGCATGCGATGCTTGACTCTCTATGGGGTCTAGATGACAATAAAAGAGTGCTAATCATATCCTTTTGGTGGCATTGGTGGAATAACAGAAACAAAGTCAGAGAGGGAGAGCCCCCTGTGGCTGTGGTGGAAGTTGCGAGGCGAGCGCGTTGTGATGCACTTGAGTATGAGCAGGTATTCTCACCAGCCAAGCCTAAGCAGGCCACTGAGAAATGGTAGCCGCCTGAACATGATGTCACCAAGTTTAACCTTGACGGTGCGTTCACTCCTGGGAAGTCTCACAGTGGGTGGGGGTTGTGGCTCGTGATAGCACAGGGCAGGTCTTAAGCGCCAGGGCAGGGCGGCAAGAGCAAGTTTATGATGCTTTCGGTGCAGAAGTCAATGCCCTAGCAGCGGCAGTAACTACAGCAGCTGAGCTGGGAGCCACCAGGGTGGCGTTTGAGATGGATTGCGAGTTGCTGGTTGATGCGATGGACATCAGGAAAGTTGACGCCTCGCCATATGCAGTGATCATTGAGGACGTAAAGCTTCAACTGAAGTTGTGGTTCTCCAGCTGGAGTGTTAGCTCATGTAGTCGAATCCTGAACTCTGTTGCGCATGAGCTAGCCCAAATCGGTTGTAATTGTCTACCAAACATGTGTGTGGAGTGGGACACTGTTGTACCGCCCAAAGTGGCTGCTTGCATGTTGGGCGATATGCTCGTACGTCGTTAATCTATAAAGCTTTGCTTTCCTTCAAAAAAAAAGATTACTACTCCCTCCGTCCCATAATATAAGAGCTTTTTTAACGCTCTTATATTATGGGACGTAGGGAGTACTTGTGAACTATGGGTTTTGTGGTGTAACACCTCCTGAGGCGGTCTTGTGCATTCCCATCTCGGCAAACGCCTATTCCAATGCCTTTTTGGAGATTGTTTTGTTTACAAAAGTTAGTTTGCTAGATCGATTTCATTGAGTGACCAAATCGATTTCATTGAGTTGTGGTAGTTCAAAAAAGTCAGTTTGCTAGATCGATTTTCATTGAGTGAACAAGATAGTCCCTTGCAAGACCAAATCAAAATATGGAATGCAAACATATGAACCTACTTATGTAGAATGCTTTAGGAAATTCACGCATAATCCTTTCTCAGCATGCCTGCTTACGTAAAAGGAGCTATTATCCATGTAAAGACATGTGATTTGATTCATCTTAAGACACATTAGGGAATGTAAACAAAAAAACATATATTTGCAAACTTCGGATCTTAGACTAAATATTTGACACAGATGACAAGTCACGCAGAAATTACTAGAGACATTGTCTTTTTATGTCCATAGATTTGTATCGAGCAAGTAAGGGACAACTAACACACTATGCCTCATGCATTATCCAGCTAACCAACTACCATGTACTCCCTCCGTTTCTAAATATAAGCTCTTTGAAAGATTTCAATACAGACTACATAGAGATGAATATAGATGTATTTTAGAGTGTACATTCATTCATTTAGCTCGGTATGTAGTCTATATTGGAATATCTAAAAATGCTTATATTTAGCTACGGAGGGAGTATGATGCAATCCATGAGTTTCTTGGTGACTATCGATCAACAGTCTATCATTTCAAAAGAAAAAAAATCAATAAGAACAGAATCCTGTTATGCCTTTCAGGCCAATATTCACAAACCAGGCATCATGCATGTATCATTATGAAAGATTGCTACCAATCCTAGAATTGGAGCAATTGGTATGCCAGAACATGATCAAACATAGCATATGCCCAAAATCACAAATTTGGCATCCATTGCGTGCAGCAATTCAATTCAATATGTTGTCCCACCAATAATATGCCGATATACATTATACTAGATAGTAGGAACCATTTAAAGATTAAGTAAATCCAGATACTGGCAGCTGGAAAATTACCAATCTTACGGAAATGAATTCAAATCATAATTATGCATAAGGAACTAGTTAAATTCGCCTTTGACAATTAATGGTGCATTGGATAATTAACCGGCATGTAGGATGCGCGGTTCATGAGGTGCTTGCTGACCACAAATCGACCATCACACCTAGAACAAAATGCAAACTGGAGAATGCAATCGTTAATATCAATTTCCATCCTAGGATCGATGCAAATGACATCACAGGATATGATTAAAAACATAGTAGCATGCTATCCCAAATTTGACATTCGACTCGATTGTCGCACAGATAAGATGCAGACCGATATTACACTACTACATTACCCCTAAACTGATGAAGTGATCCAGAAAGATAGCCACAGCCATCCAGAAAGTTATTGAGCACAAATAGTAGTAGCATAGCAACAGATTAATCTGACCAAACTGAACTGAAACCATAAGTCTGAATAATAAAGTAGCTACAGATCATCCTAGGTAAATAAGACTGATAGCATGAGCATGGCTAAGATCAACATTTCAATCGCTTGTCGACAGCCTGGATCGATCAGGTGAAGTAGTGAGCTGCCTAATCTGTTGAAGGATATGGCCCGTCCTGCAACAAGATGAATTGGGCAGTCAGATTGATGAATGAATTGGACAGTCAGATTGATCGAAGGAAGGACAGAAGATGAAGGTTTGGCGCTTTGGACAGACCTCGGAGATGTAGGCGACCTTGTCGGTGAAGTCGGCGAGGCTGGCGAGCTCCTTGCGGTCGAGGAAGCGAGAGAGCACGGCGACGGCGAGGTCGACGTGCTTGACGGCGAGGCTCAGGATGGTGCACCCGCGCTCGAGGAAGTCGGACGCCTTGTCCAGGTCGATGGCTGTCCTGAGCTTGCCGTCCGGCGAGGCGGTGTCGTGCTTGCCGCCGGGGTGCGGGGGCCGGGAGCCGGCGAGGTGCTCGATGCAGCGCGGGATGTGGTACTCCTCGGGCAGCTTGACGGCGAAGAGCGCGGCCTCGACGCGGGCCAAGGCCTCGGGCTGGGTGGTGGGGCGGGCCGGGAGGCGCTGCGCGAGCAGCGCGTCGTGGAGCTGCTCGTCGGGCATGACGGCGAAGGAGGGGTTCATGGCGAAGCGGCCGCCGTTCTTGACGGCTAGCTCGAGGCAGGTGCTGAGCATGCGGGCGCCGGCCTCCATGCCGATGTAGTAGACCTTGAAGAGGTCCGTGGCGAGGTCCCGGAGCTTGGCATCGTCGGGGCCCGGGGTGGCGGCCTGGAGGCGCTGCAGGCGGCGCTGGAGATGCAGGAGGCGGTCGCGCTGCGGGCGCAAGTTCTTGGCGGCCATCATGGCCTGCATGAGGACGCTCCGGAGCTCCTCCTTGCTCACCTCTCCCGCCATGGCCGCCGGCGCCTCCTGATCTCTCTCTCTCTCTCTCTCTCTCTCTCTCGGAGTTGTGGGATGGGAAGAAAGGACAGGAGAGAAAGTTTGGAGTTTTGAACAAGGCGGAGGGAATGGAGGAGGGGATCGGGATGGGGTCACGCGAATCCTTCTGCCTTTGCAGGCGATGAGACTCTGCCAAGTGGGCCCACTGGAACGGTCTCACGGACCCTTTGACTCCTTTTGGCCGGGGTCGTGTGCTACCACCGCTACAAGACAACCATCACTGTAGGTGATTTTTGAAATTTCAAAACCCTGGTAGAAGAATGGCATTTGAGAAAAAAAATGTGATTACTCGCAGGATTTCTTGTAAATTTGAATCATTGAAACATGGTTATTTGCATCTATTAGAGCAACTCCAAATGGGTGACCCAAACGGACGTGTGCTTTGTCCGCTTTTCGTCCCTTTGGGTCGGCCAGGCGGACGAGCGCGTCTTCTTTTTCATATGCTCGACGTCTGCGCGCTCCTCCACCAGCCGGTGCTGCCACCAATGTTGTGTGCTGGTGTGGCACCAAACCAAATGGTGGGGGGGAGGGGCTGACGAAGTCCTGCACCTGGTTGGTCCAGACGTACCTCTCGGCCGGCTCAGACGCAGGCGTCGTCAGGGTTAGCGATGGTGGGGACGGTAGCACAACGCAGTCGCCTGCTGAGGAGAGGGCCATGGCCTCCGCCATCTCCGCCTCGTACGCGGCCTCCTCCGCTGTTGCCGCTTCGGTCTTCCGCCGCTCCAACTCGATGGATTCGGTGAAGGCCTCCGCCAGCGCTTCCTGGTAGCCCGCCTCGGCTTCCTCCTCCTCTGGCTTGACGACGGGGGAGGCAGGGGGTTCGCGTGATGGCGCTGCACGCACAACCAGGCCTCCCAGTTGGGAGAGCCTACGGCGTACTCGGGAATGGCCCGCTACGCCGGCGTGAGCTGCGCCCGGCGCCTGCGCACCTCCTTGTCGTGTGCCCGCTGTGTCCGTGGCACTGCCGGCACCGGGATCCTATCCGGATCAAGGTGCCAGTGGTGTGGCAGCGTGACATCCGAGTAGGGCAGCGGCTGCCTGAACTCCCAGTGTCATCGCGCTTGGTGCACCGGGATGTGCAAACGCTGCAGACCTAAGCGGGCATGCGCCGGCGGCGAAGGAGGAGGGGGAGGAGGAACACGCGAAGATGAGGCGCCGGGGATGCCTTTGCCCTTGCCCTTGCCGCTGCCGAAGAGCCCCATGGCTAGGGTTTGGCTTGTCACCGACGAGGAAGCACGAAGGGGGTGGTGGGGGCCAGATGTGGACCGAAGTGGATGAGGCCGCTCCCCCCCCCCCCCCACGCGTGGGTTAAAAAAGACGCTTTCACTAGCTGACTAGTGGGCCCGGTGTCGGTGGTCGTCATAAATTAGACGACGGGCGGTAATTGGGCGACTAAGTGAGGTCGCGACGGACACCGAGGGGACGCGCAGCGCATCTGCTTCGCGTCCGCGCCGACGTATTTGCGGCCCAAATTTGGGCCGCAAATACGTCGGCGCGGATGCGAAGCGGACGTGTTTTGGGTTTGGGTCAGCTTGTTGGGCCTCTGTTTTTATCCGCACCGAGCCAAACAGACGCAGGCGGACGATTTGGGTGGCCACGTTGGAATTGCTCTTAAGGAAAAATCGTTGAGTTGGGACGCATGCCAAGAATCGAGCGAGCGGCGGACATTGCTATCCTAGATGTCTAAGTAGCAGGCGGTCCGTTAGCGCTGCAGGAGGTGGTTGCATGGCCACTATAAGGGCATATCAGTGGTGGCATATGAATACACAAGGCCCCGTGACAAAAAGTAGACTGAGGCATGTGTATTAATTTTTTTTCTTCGTAATGCAAGCTATTACTAGTGGGTCTCATTAAAGAATAGAAAGTAGATTCTCACTGCACATCCATCCCTATTTTCCACTTCAATCTTTTTTAGCTTTATGCAGTGGACCACTCTTTTTCTCATCAAGCACCCGCCTCCTGCAGAGAATCATGCTGCTCCATCCAAACCTACTTTTTTAGACATCCGATTCTACATGCGTACGGGACATCACCTTGAGGCTATGCATTGTACATGCCCTAAGTTCCTCCCAGTCAACCTGCATGAGGACGCTCCCTAAATTCTCCTTGCTTACCTCTCCTGCCATGGCCGCCGCTTCGCTTGTCGACTCTATGAGTTGAGTTCAAGAACTGAGAGGTAAGAACATCTCCAACCCTGCCCCCAACAGGCCTCCCAAGGCGACTTTTTTCACGTCGTTGCCGAAAAAATCCCCCAGTCGCGCCCCCAAGGCACCGAAATCTGCCGGCTCGGCCCGCTTTTGGGCCCGGCGGTTCCAGGCCGAACCCAGCGCACTGGGGGCACCTGGGGGCTCCGGTGGAAGGGAAAAGAGCATCTGGGCCACCACTGTCAGGCAAAAACGCATCTTTGCACGTCCAGATTCACCCACCCCATGCGCACGCCCTCCCACCGCCTTGCCAATCCCGGCACCGACCACCCCCCACCACCGCTAGATAGGCCATTCCCCCGCCGGAAAAGAGAGAGGGTTCCGCCGCGGCATCCTCCACCCCGTTCCTGGGCAAGCTTTCCGGCGCTCGGGCCGCGCAGGTCAGGATACCGGCGGCTGCGTGCCTACCACGCCCGCCAGGTGTTCAGCGATTTGTCTGCTCAGCGATGGACTCGGATGACGAGGAGACGCTCGCGACGCTTCTAGAGGAGGAAGCTGATGCCGACACCCAGCACGAAGAGCATCTCATGGTCATCGCCGCCCTGGCCAACCTGCTCGCGAGCAATGCAAAGCCGCGGCGAGGTGGCCCGGCCCCGGGCTGGCTGAAGGCGAAGCAGAGGCATCGACAGGAAGGCTATTGATTGCTCTACTCTGACTACTTCGCTGACGCTCCATTGCACGGTGACAAAGTATTTCGGCACCGTTATCAGATGAGCCGAAAGCTCTTCCTCGGGATTGTGAAATCCATCCGAGAGTTCGACAACTACTTCAAGTGCAAAAAGGATTGCACTGGCACACTTGGATTCACCTCACTCCAGAAGTGAACATCAGCTATGAGGATGCCTGCATATGGAGCTCCCGGTGATTCACTCGAAGACTATGGGCGCATGGCCGAGTCCACGACCATTGAGTGTTCCTACAAGTTCTGCAGGGCAGTGGTGGCAGTGTTTGGACCGCAATACTTACGATCACCCAATGCTAGAGACACTGCTCGGATCCTAGCACAGAATGCAGCAACAGGATTTCCTGGGATGCTTGGAAGCGTCGACTGCATGCATTGGAAATGAAAAAACTTTCTATTTGCTTGGCAGGGGATGTACAAAGGCGCCAAAAGCGGTTGCGGTGTGGTACTTGTGGTAGTGGCCACACACAACCTTTGGATTTGGCACTCCTTCTTTGGTATTCCAGGAACTCACAATGACAACAACATATTGCAGTGCTCCCCTGTCTTTGCCAAGCTTGTTGAAGGTCATTCTCCTTCGGTGAACTTCGAGGTCAATGGACGACACTATGACAAGGGATACTACCTAGCAGATGGCATCTATCTGAGATGGTCCACATTTGTGAAGACTATCTAAAACCCTGTGCCAGGAGGCAAGTACTCCAACTTTGCGAAGGTTCAGGAGGCTTGCAGGAAGGATATCGAGCGGGCGTTTGGTATGCTCCAATCTTGATTTGCTGTTGTTCGGTACCTCGCTTAGACCTGGTCAAAACATCAAATATGGGAAATCATGACTTGCTGTGTCATCTTGCACAACATGATCAATTATAGTGAGCAAGCAGAGCCAGTGTTTGAACACTCAACCATATTACAGGCAGGGTCATCTTGCCCAAGTTGATCACCACCTACCGGCAACCTGGACGACCTTCCTCAATATGCGCCAGGAGATCTGAGACCCACTGGTGCATCAACAACCGCAGCAGGATCTGGTGGAGCACCTATGGACGATCAAGGGCAACACCTAGCTCGGCGTGTGATGAAATATGAGTTTTTATTTGTTGAACTATGTAATTTGTATTGAACTATTTGTTGTTGAACTATTTGATTTATTTATTTTATGTGATGAACTATGTGATAAAAAAATAGCTTCTGTTGAATATGGGCTGACATTAGTCAATTTGCACCGATAGCAGGCCAATTTTGCACCGAAAGTGGGCTGAAAAATGGGCAAATTTGCGCCAAAATTGGATTGATATTGGCGCCTGGGGGTGACCTGGGGGCGGCGGCTGGAAACCCAATCGCCTCCAAGCCGATTTTAGCGCCGGTTCGCCCCCAGACGACGATATTTCAAGCCCCCTGAGGGGGGGGGGGGTGCGAACGACTGAAGATGCTCTAATGAGAGGTTGGGCTTTGAAGAAAGGTGAGCTAGGAGTGAAAAACATTTCAGAATCTCTCTCCGATATGAAGCTACCATCAAGCGCCCATGACTTCTTGCCGATCATGCCTTCCTTGGCTTAATGGACAATGGAGTCCATAATATATCCTATCTCATATTTAATAATTGAAGGCACCGTTCGAGTCTCCACATTAATCCTATAAAACGCTCTATAATAACTTTTGGATTTTAATAGATGTCACCGTTCGAGCCTCCACGTTAATCCTATAAAAATCTCGAATAACCGTTAGATTTTAATAAATGTCTAAGATTAAAGGAAAGCGCCGTACCTATATTTCCCACAAGCTCTAGAGTCCTGAACGGCTACAACTACCAAGTAATAACACAACCATTTAAAATAAAGTGATAGTATGGCTTCCGAATCTCAAGGATAGGAAAGGTGTCTTTTATTTCCACGTCATAGACAATTAGCCATAGAGTCCACATATTATCATACGTGGAAATGTGCAGCAAAAACATCACCAAAAGACTAATGTCTTAGTGCATGTGTAAAGCAGCCAGCAACCATGAATCTATTAAAAAAATATACAGGCATATCAGTGTGTTTTTTTTTCTAAAAAAATCACAAACTACACAACAACCAATGCGTGAATGTATTCATACTTTAGCATGCTCCTTGATAAATCAGATGTAGATATATAGGTGATATGTATCTATTTATCTATACCTCTGTACCTATACTAATTAGGCTCTCTCAAGAAATTCCTACATTAATTATAAAATATGAGCCATTTATCTGATGGGACTGACTTATTACGATGTAGATTAATCCATTTAATCCCCTCACGGTTTCTACAGAAACAAAATCTCCCTGTACAAAATGGTACAGTAGAATTGGTCATGATCGGATCAGTTTTCAGAGTAACCTAAGAAAAAAAAGACGATCTTACTCTACAAAAATAGAACTACTATAATAAGACATTATCGGATCACTTTTTATAGTAACATGTTTCCATGAAACAAACGATCATTTTACAAAAAAACAAGAAGAATAGATCATGTTCTGGCCATGAGACAAACGACCATTTTCCAAAACACTAGGAAAAATTGATCACAGTCCAATAAAAAAAGGTCACAGTCCAAATGCTTAACTTTCACGATTGTGTCCTAAAAGTAACTCTCTCACAAATAATTCAATTCCCATCTTTTTCTATCTAGCTCAACAACTCTACCCAACGTGGCTGCAACAGAGTGACTTTTTTGTTGGGTTAGCCTAAGGTCTATATGGAACTGTTGTTTGAAGTAGCATAACGTAACTGCATAGCCGTTCTTTTGCCCATCGATATGATAATTGTCTCAACGGGTTTTAGAAAGTGAATTTGCAAGGATACAAGATTTTGAATCAAACTACAGGGAGATTTACTATAGTAATATTTTGTAACAAAATAAATATAATATTTTTAGGTTAAGGTATGTTATCTAATAAATATTAATCCTTTTATGAACGGAAACAATAGTAATATTTCTCATGGAGACTCAATTACTAGATATACAGAGAAGTATATTGGTGAAATCATCATCCTGTCGTGCACTACATTCTTCATAATATGCATTAATAGCATATTGGTAGATCTATTGAAAAGAACATATTCTTTCTGCCACGGTAAAATAGGCTAGCTCGTGCAGACGCACGGGTTGACGACTAGTTAATCCATAATCTTTAAGCTCTTATCAACATTTGAAATATACCATGACTCGGAACTTCATGTTAAAAACAAGAACTCAAATTAAGAGTTGATTACACCTATGATACATGAACTTGCACAACAGGTACGGATTCATACAACAACTTGAAAAATGACACAAATTGGTCATACAACTTGAATTTCGAGTACATATAGGTACATTTCTGTCTATTGCTCTCAAAGCCCCGTTAACTCTGCCTACATGGCATGTCAAACGTGGCAGTGGGCCCACGCTCTACCTCAGTTCACTGGGTAGGTCCCACCTGTCAGCTACCAAGAGAAATTAGTTGTTTAAAAAAATAGAAGAGACCAAAATTCGAACCTGAGACAATTCCTCTCAAGGCATCAGATGCTAACCATTACGCACATGATAGTTTTTCTTCAACTACGGCTTATTATTTGCACTTAGGCCTCATTTGGTTCCAAGGGATCCCGAGGGGATCCCCGCCAATTCCCTGTGCGGCCTCGTTTGACAAGGGAGGTTTTGCTGCCCAAAAGTGGAAGGAGATCTGATGGGATTTGGTTAATCTCCCTCTCCTCCACCCAATCCTCTCAATTCCTCCCTAATCCCCCCCCCCCCCCCCCCCGCCCTCATAAATCCCTCTATTTGGTTAAATCTCCTACAATAGCAGCAGCATAGCGAGCGTCCAACTCTCCTCAGTTCCACGAGTGGCTACGGGAGTTTTCTGTACCACGTGGATTGGGAGGGATTCGTGGGGATCAGAGGGGATTGGCCTGCTCAATCCCTGTGTGTCAAATGGGCTGAGAGGCATTTCTAGGGATTTTGGGCCCTGAGTGGCTCCAAACCTCCTCCACCAGACAAGGCCTGCGGGAAATCCATCGGCCGAACTGACCATGGTGAACTCACGACGCCATTTGGTCGCACACGAGGGGGAGAGATCCCTGGGAGCTCCTACGTGACGCTTTTTGCGTCAAGTAGCTACTGTTTCGCACAGAGGCTCTACTTGGCGGGCTTTCTGGGCCTTTTTCTGTTTCTTCCGTTTCGCGAGCGAGCAAAGAGCGCGTTTCTGTTCGCTGTTTCTTCCGTTTTGCGAGCGAGCGAAGATGACGTTTCTATTTGCGAGCGAGCGAGGAAAGTAAATTGTTTTGTACAGGGAAACCTGATGGTAAGCTGTCTCTATTTCTTCTGTTTCAATGGAAATCTTAAGACTTTCTACTGTGCAGTGCAAAGAAACAAATAGGAAAAAGTTTCTTCACAACTGAAACTATTCTGCAGTTCATGAAAGTAAATAGGAAACTATCATTCGAGCACAAAACTTCCATTGGAAAACTCCAGGAAACAACATAAAAACATATTTCTCATTGACATGAATAAAACTGGAGGAAACATCTTTCGTTGGAACTATTTCTTGTAGTTGGAACTCTTTCTTGGCAGTGGAGTTTTGCTTGCAAAGAAGAGCGGCTGCTAGCTTCAGGATCAAACTCGTGATGCTGCACTAACGAACTCGGGCTACTAGCCACTACACCACTGACACAACAGTAAGAAATGATAGTGGGAAAGGTTTTTAACAATAACGTGACTTGCGTTACTGTAGCATGCAGATTATTCAATTGTTTTGAACAGATTTTATAAAACATGAACCAAATTTCGGAAAATGTGAATGAAAATTTGAAATTTGAAAATAGTTTTGGAATTAAAGGAACAAATTTTAGAATTTCAACATATTTTGAAAATTTCTGAACATCGTTTGTAATAGGAGAACATATTTTTCAATTCGAACAATTTTTACGAAATTCCATAAAAAATTCTGAAACCGCGAACATGTTTTTAAACAAGAATAGTTTCTGAAATTGTGAACATCTTTTAAAAACGAGAACATTTAATGAAACGCAAAACATTTTTTTCTGAAACTGCGAACAAAATTAAAAAATGAGAACATTTTTGCGAAACCAAAGAAAATCTGAAATTGTGAACAAAATTTGAAGACGAGTTTTTTTTGAAACGTGAACATATTTTCGAAATTGTGTACATATTTTCGAAAGCATGAACATATTTTGAAAACTATAAATTTTTCAAATTACTGGACATTTTCTGAAATTCTAAACAAATGTTGAAAACAAGAACACTTTAAATTCCCAGAACATTTTTTGAAACACGAGCAATTTTTTCAAATATTGAACACAAGAACAATTTTTTTAAAATTTAGAACAAATATTTGAAAATTTCAAACAAAACAAACATGAAAATAACAACAAAAAAGGAAAAGAAAAAGAAAAAGATAAAAAACAGAGAACAATTTTGAAAACGCGAACATTTTATGAAATTACGAACAATTTTTCAAAACGAGCAAGTTCAAAAAAAAATTCAAAACGAGAAATTTTATCAAACTCCCCGAACAGTTTTTTAATTTCCAAACAATTTTTGAAAACATGAACATTTTTGCATTTTAAAAAAAAAATGAAAACAGGAACATTTTGCAAAATTTTTGAACAAATTTAAAAAAAAACTACAACATTTTCGAAAAACAGGATCATTGTTTGGAAAACAGGAAATTTCTTGAAACAGGAACATATTTCCAAATTCCAAAACAGAATTTGGAGATGCGAACATATTTCAAAACTCCTGAACAAAATTTGAAAACATGAACTTTTTTGGAAACTTGTGAACAATTTATGAAACTGGGACATTTTTTGAAACTCCAGATAAAAGGAAAGCCTGAACATTTTTTGCAATTTGCGAACAATTTTTGAAAACAGGAATATTTTTTAAACGCCCGAATATTTTTGAAAAGTTGTGAAAATTTGAACAAAAGTTTTGCAATTTTTGAAAAAACAAGAACATCTTTTGTATTTAGGAACAGTTTTTGAGAACGACCATTATTTGAAATTTTGAATGTTTTTTAAAAGCAGGAACATTTTTCAAAAATTAAGAACAATTTCTAATATGAACTTAGTTTAAAAAGATAAAATAACCTTGAAAATAAAAAAAGGAAAAAAGAAATAAAAAAAACGAAAAAGAAAAAAAGAAAAGAAAGAAGAAAAAGAAACAGAAACAGAAAAACAAAAAAACCGGTAAGAGAAACAAAAAACCGGTTCAGGAAACCTTCTAGAAGGTTTCCAAAATCGGCTGGCGTTGTAGGTGCACTGGGGCAGCCCATCGCGTCGCTGCTCGGTTGGTCGCATGTGCGAGGCGCAGGCAGTTTGACGCAATGTGCGTCCAATAGGATATTTCGAGATCCCTGCCCGACCCACGTCGTTTCCACGGGGAGAAAAGCCACGACCCCTTTGGTCGGGGACAAGAGGCCACGGTTTGAGCGAGACGGAGCGCGACCGCCGCTGTCGACCAAGATCCAACACCCCGCCCCTGAGCTCCTCCACCGGCGACAAAAGGGACATGTCGGACCCCCTCCGTCGGCGACCGATGCAATGTCCCTGACCCCCCCCCCTCTCGGTCCTCAGGATCCATGCCCCACCCCTAGGCCGCCAGCATGTCGCTCCTCCATCCCAGGCCGACGGCAACACGGTGAGTCCCCCTCCCTCCGGGACTCCTTGAGCTGCGACGTCATGGCCCGATCTGGCCTGTGTGGCAACTTTGTCACGAGCCCTGTGGGTCTCAAGGAGAAAAGCAGGTGCGCCTCTCCTCTGATCTGCGGTGAAGTCACTAAACTCCTCTTCAGATCTTTCTGGTTGTCTCCGGCATGGCACAGAGGAGAACCAAATTGGGTGGAGCCGTTGCCTGATGTGCGGCGTTGATAGTCATGTTCTGTAGAGCTGCATCTGTGGGAACTCGTCCATCTCTCCCGCGATGGTAGCCGCAGCAACGCACTGGAAGAATTGCACTGGTAATCAGGATACATTATCCCCATCTCTACCAAATGGTGAATTTATTTGACCAAGAACATTCCACCCCGGGCACCTATTCCATGGAATTACCTACCATTGCAACCAAATTAAGGCATTGGTGCATCTTGTTGACATGGTGATTGTTTGCTAAACAAACATATTCATAAAACGCATTCTGCTTCGGCAAACAAGCCTCATCGTGTAGGTAGGGTAGCATGCTCCATCTTGAATAGCCAAATATTTCGATGTGTTGGGTTTGAACCTTGGCGTATCTCAACTTTTTTCCTAATTTGTTTCTCCTGCAGAAAGGATTTATAAATAAAGCTATCTCCAACTTTAACAGGAAGTAACATGTGCTTAGTGGTTACCAGTGCTTGGCTGAGAGGAATAGTTTCAGGTTCCAGGTCAACGCTTCTATTTTTATGAAAAAACTACTCCTTATAGCTTACAAGTGGGACCTACAGGACGAACTGAGATAGTGCATGGCCCACTGCCACCTTTTACCTGCTAGGTAGGCAGAGTTAACGGGGTGTTAACGGCAATAGACGGAATTGTATCTAAATGTGCTCGAAACTCAAGTTTTGTGACCTATTTGTATCATTTTTCAGGTTGTTGTATGAATATGTACCCGCCGTGCAAGTTAGTGTACTATAGATGCAATTAACTCTAAAATTAAACAAATATGCAAATATTAATCCGTGAACAACATGTGAATCATAAAAATTTAACCCATGAACTTTATGTCAATCATAAAAGAGGCATCTAGGTTCTCCGGACTGAACACGGTCTTCCTGGCTACATTGCTCCCAAGGCTGGCTCAACACCATCTTTGATCTACCGGCTTATGTGTGGAGTACTTGATAGTGAAGGCTTTCGTTTGGAGCATTTGATTGTATCGTACCAGATTTGTTTTATGTATCGTGTTAGATGACCTAACTAGCTAGATACTCTTATTTTATACTCCCTCTGTTTCTAAATATAAGTCTTTGTAGAGATTCCACTATAAACTACATACAAAGCAAAATGAGTGAATCTACACTCTAAAATACATCTATATACATCCGTATGTGGTCCACATGGAAATCTTACAAAGACTTATATTTAGGAACAGAGGGAGTATTTCATTTGCCTTTTATCTGCCCTTGGATAAACTAAAGGCACATAAGTGTCTTCTATATGCGTGCAGATATTCATGGGAGGATGACAAGTTTTATTATCTTGATTAAATCAAAGCAGATCTGTGGCGTACACAAAAAAGCATATTGACTTGCTACTTTTTAGCACAGTTTTTTTACCTTTTATACGGCAATTTGTTGCATGTAAAAGACATGGGTATGTTTGTTGTACACAATTCAGTTATTTTTCAAAGTGTTCTAAAAAGTTATATTTCAAAGTTTTAACTATTTTTTAATTTTATTATTCTCACGGGAGCACGGGAGCTCAAGAGTAGAAATGAATATCTCATGGCCACCCTAGGTATCCCCCTCTCCGCATTCCCCTTCCTCTCTAGCGTTGCGCTCATTGATGTCCTTCAGATTCGATTTGATTTTCCTCTGAAATAATCAGGGCATTTATCGGTTCAGTTGCCATGGTTGTTTATGTTTTTGGTCTCGAGGAACAACTAGTTTTGGTATAGTGGTCGATTCTATCTTTGGACACAAGGACTGGGTGAGGATGAAGCAGCACAACGCAAGTGATATCACGACTTGGGACTGAAGTGTGGCAAAAAGTAAAGACTATGATATTGAATTAGCATTCCACGACTACGAGGACTTAAGTGAGTTTCTCACAGGACTACAAACTACGTACAAACGATAACGTAAGTGTATTTAACTCTGATGATCTGAATCACCCTCATTTTTTAAACTACAACATGACCAGCACATGTAGGGTGTACTTCATCATGAGTTTCTCGGTGACTATGGGTCGATCATTACAATTCACAGCCATACCAAATAACCGGTAACGCAAAGCAGAACAAGATTACGATCCTGTGATCAAAGCAAATGCCATCCCAGAAAACAGTTTTTTTTTTCGAAAAGGGGGGGCTCCCCGGCCTCTGCATCAAAATGATGCATACGGCCATCTTATTAAAAAAAAGGCAAAAGTGCCAACAAGGTTCCACAGTCTCCAGCTAAACCAAAAGGAAAAAGAGAAATGCAGCTCACACAGAGCTCCAAGCGGCTAGATATACAGACTAGCCCAAAACAGATGCCACAACCGGCTGGCTAACAATAGATAGGGAAACTAATTGCCTATCCTATTACATGACCGCCATCCAAACCGGTTGAAGATATCCCGAGCGACCATCTCCCAATGGATAGATCCAGTAACCAAATGCTCCCTGGCCTCCATCGGAGTGAGTAGCGACCATGAACGGATCAGTGCCGTAGCTCGGAAAATAACCTGTAAAAAATGAATCCGTGATGTTCTGTTAAAAACCAAATCATTTCTGCAATTCCAGATAGTCCATAACAAAGCGCAAACTCCAACCCGAATATGTCTTGTGAGAACAGGCCCAACCCCATGAAGCCATGTCCCAAATAAAGCAAAGACAGAAGTCGGTGGAGGAAGATTAAAAGCAATATGAATCGTCCGCCAAAGAACTCTAGCTAACGGGCAATCAAAGAATAAATGCTTAATCGTCTCATCCCGATCACAGAAACTACACCTAGTAGGACCTGTCCAATTGCGTTTAATCAAGTTGTCCTTTGTTAAAATAACTTGTTTATGGACAAACCACATAAACACTTTTATTTTTAAAGGCACCTTGACAGCCCAAATAACTTAGAAGTTGGAATATCAGTCGAATTAATAACATCAATATACATTGATTTAACTGTAAATACTCCAGATCTAGTCAACTTCCAACGCAATACATCGGGTCGGTGAGAAAGTTGAACCTCCATTAGTCTCCTTACTAGATGAAGCCATTCTTCCCAACGATTGCCCGCTAGCGACCGTCGAAACTGAATATTAAGGGGGATAGATTGGAATATCGTTGCCACGAACACCTCACGTCGTTGAGCAATCCGATATAAAGACGGATATTGAATGGCTAAAGGTGATTCACCAAGCCAAGTATCCTCCCAGAAACGGGTACTTGTATCGTTGCCAATAACAAATCTCGTCCTATTGAACATAGATTGTTTGACTTTCATTAGTCCTTTCCAGAAAGGCGAATCAGTCGGCCTGACTGCGACCTGGGACAATGTTTTAGTTTGGAGGTACTTGTTACGAAGGATCTGCGCCCACATGGCCTCAGTCCCGGCGGACAACTTCCACAACCACTTACTAAGAAGACATCTGTTCTTGACTTCAAGATTTTCAATACCGAGACCCCCTTGGTCTTTCGGTCTACAGATGATGTCCCATTTAGCAAGCCGGTACTTTCTTTTAAGTTCATCACCCTGCCAAAAGAAGCGTGACCGATAGAAGTCCAGTCTTTTCCTAACACCAACTGGGACCTCAAAGAAAGATAAGAGAAACATAGGCATACTCGTGAGCACCGAATTAATCAAAATCAACTGGCCTCCGTATGACATGAGCTTACCCTTCCAACAGCTCAGTTTTTTCTCAAAACGATCCTCGATGCACTTCCATTCTCTGTTTGTTAGCCTACGATGGTGAATCGGGATACCAAGGTAAGAGAAGGGTAAACTCCCCAACTCGCACCCAAACAACTGCCTATAAGACTCCTGGTCGTCTTTGGCTCTACCAAAGCAGAACAATTCGCTCTTATGGAAGTTAATCTTTAACCCGGTTAATTGTTCAAACAGGCATAACACAAGCTTCATATTTCTCGCCTTGGCCAAATCATGCTCCATAAAGATGATTGTATCATCGGCGTACTGAAGGATGGAAACACCTCCCTCCACAAGATGAGGAACCAACCCACCCACTTGACCATTTTCCTTAGCCCGGCCTATCAAAATTGCTAACATATCCACCACAATGTTAAACAGGATAGGGGACATCGGATCTCCTTGTCTTAGGCCTTTATGTGTCTGGAAATAATGACCTATGTCGTCATTCACTTTAATTCCCACACTCCCTTTTTGCGTAAATGATTCGACCTGTCGGTGACAGGCTTCATCAAAACCTTTCATACGCAATGCCTGTTGGAATCCCAGAAAAGAGTTGAACACATTGTATATATAGTAGCATGCCCAAATTCCAAATTTTATCACATTACACTACATGACCCCCTAAGTGATCGATGAAGCTAACTAAGATAGCTACGGTTCTCCGGAACAGCAGAGAAATCTGACTGAACTAAATTGATACCAAACATATGTTGGATGGATCATAAAATTAAACACAAAGTTACGCCATGATGAACTGGAATACAGTTACGACATGCCGAATAAGACATGATAGACAAACCGGGGATGCAAGCCAGGATCCATGATTATAAGTTATAACACATAGTGGTTACATCGATTACCCCAAATTCATGATGAAGCTAAGATAGATTGCTACCGGCCGTCCACAAGTATGTCTGCATGATAAAATAAACGACTGACCAAACTGATCTGAAACCACAAGTACGTTTGCATGACAAACTAAAAGACTGATAAGGAGAGCATGGATTCGATCAGCAATGGCCGACAGCCTCGAATCTCGATCGATGAGGTGAAGTACTCAACCGGATGATGGATAGGGTCCCTCGCCCCCGCCGCTAGCTACATGACGGGGCTTGCCCTTTCCGTACCTGACGCGGATGGTGGCGGCAGTGGAGAGGTCGAGCTTGGCAAGGCCCTGGGTGGTGGCGGCGACCAGGTCGCCGTGCATGTCCGGGCTGCCATCAGGGCAAGAGTCAAGGGTGTCACCGGTGATGGGGGGCTGGCCGCCAACGAGGCACTCAATGTAGCTCGGGATGAGGTACTCCTCGTTGAGCTTGACGGCCAATGAGGCGGCCATGATGCGGGCGAAGGCCTGGACCTGGGTGGTGGGGTGCTACTTCTTGAGCTTGCATTGGTTTTTTGCTTGAAGAGGAAAGGGTGATGTAGCAAAATGGAGATAAATATTTCCCTCAGTTAAGAACCAAGGTATCAATCCAGTAGGGGGAACACACAAGTCTCCAATGATAGCACTTACATAAGCAAACAAATACTTGCATTCAACACGATAAAGGGGTTGTCAATTCTTTCACGGTTACTTGCAAGGATGAGATCTGATAAAGATAGGTATACAAGATAAATAAAAGTGCAAAATAAAGTAAAGTTAAATAAATTTCAGCATTTATATTTGGGTTTTTGGTTTTATAGATCTGAAAAATAATATGATAAGAATAGACCCGAGGCCGTGTTTTCACTAGAGGCTTCTCTCTTGAGAGAACGCATACGGTGGGTGAACAAATTACTGTTGAGCAGTTGATAGAAAAGTGAATAATTATGACGATATCTAAGGCAATGATCATGAATATAGGCATCACGTCCGTGACAAGTAAACCGACTCCTGCCTGCATCTACTACTATTACTCCACACATCGACCGTTATGCAGCATCCATCTAGTGTATTAAGTTAACAAGAATGGAGTAACACCTTAAGCAAGATGACATGATGGAGAGGTACAAATCCAATCAATATAAATAAAACCCACCTTTTTATCTTTAATGGCAACAATACAAATACGTGCCATGTCCCCTACTGTCACTGGAAATAAGCACCGCAAGGTTGAACCCAATACAAATCATGTCTCCCATTGCAAGAAAATCAATCTAGTTGGCCAAACCAAATTAATAGATCCGAGAGAAATACAAAGTTATCTTAATCATGCATAAAAGACTTCAGAGAAGACTCAAATAATAGGGACCAAAGAGAAAGAAGAAGTCATCTAGCTACTAGCTATTGACTCGTAGGTCTGTGGTAAACTACTCACACATCATCGGAAGGGCAACAAGGTTGATGTAGAGTCTCTCCGTGATCGAATCCCCCGCCGGCAGAGTACCGAAACAGGTCTTTAGATGGGATCTCACGAGGACAGAAACTTGCACCTGTAGAAAAGTATTTTTGGTGTGCCCTCTGGTATACAGGGAATATTTGGGTATTTATGGAGCTGAGGTTAGGGTTAGAGAGGCATCAGGGGGGCCACAAGCCTGGGGGCATGCCCCCAGGGCACGCCTCCCGAGGTTGTCGCCAACCGGTGGCCCCTCTGACCCCCTCTTGCAGGTTCCTGGGCATCTTCTGGTCCAAGAAAAATCCTCAAACAGTTTCATTCCGTTTGGTATTGGTTTTCTATAAAAGACAAAAACAAGACAAAAAAATAGCAACTGAGACTTGGCACTAGGTTAATAGGTTAGTCCCAAAAAATTGATATAAAATAGCGTAATAATGCATATGAAAATCCAAGATGGATAATATAATGCATTGAACAATCAAACATTATATATACATTGGAGACGTATCAAGCATCCCAAGCTTAATTCCTGCTGGTCCCACCTAGGCGATTTCATTGATATTTGTACAAAAATCTAGGCGGTTTCATTGATATTTGTGTAAAAAACTGAAAACATAAACTAAAAACAACTAAATACTACTAAAAGTAACTAGATACTAAAGCCGCTGCTGCCGCCGCCCGCCTTCTACATGCCAAGCATCTTGTACACCTTGGTGGTGTAGTCACCGCTGACGTTGTCGTCGTCGTTGCCGCCGTCCTGCGTGCCGCTGCCGTCCCTGCTGCACCCCTGCCTAGCATCGTCGATGTGTGGGGGGTTGGACGGCCCAGACGCCTCCTCGTCACTGTCGTCGAGGATGACGATGCCGCCCTCCTCGCTTCCGTAGCACCGAGCAGCAATCTCCTTGAGGGCGCGGCGCTGGTGCGCCATCTCCTCGCGGACATAGTCCTCCCACGCCCATTTGAGGGCGGTCTCATCGTCGGTGGCCATGGCATCGCGCTCCTTCTTCACAGGGAGCAGCCCCGGCTCGGTCTTTGGCCTGACGAGGCGGGAAGAGGGAGGAGTGGGGCCAAGGCCGGCCTCGTTGATGACGAGGGCACCGCCGCGAGTGTGGCGCCTAAGCGGTGTCTCCTGTGGCTCTGGCTTGACGGGGCATAGCACCAGCAATCCGAAGGAGAGGGAGCCCGACGACGAGGAGGTCGTCGTCTCCATTCGCCGCGGCATCCTGGAGTTGTCGTGGTGGCGAGAGAATGAGGGAGGTGCCGGGTACTCGAGGACGACCTCGAGGGTACGGTCGGGGACGCCCCACCATTGGCGCCGCCCGTCGGAGTTGAGGCAGCCGCGGGGCTCGATGCCATTGGTGGAGGCGAGTTGCTGCTCGTGGCGCCGGTCGTAGTACGCCGTTCACAGCGCACTGCTCTCGGGGGCGTACCTCGGCTGGTCCCGCTTCTGCTCCGGCAGCGAGGGCCGGATGCACGCAATTTCAGCGCGCCGATCAGCTCTGGTGAGCTGGAGGCATCAGGACGCCGCCGGTACTGAGCCTCCAGGAGCCCAGCATCCGCATGTCCGGCGGTGCCGTGTAGTTGGCCTCGTAGAGGAGGCATGCCTCGTCCTCATGCATGTGGCAGCGGCCGAAGCCGTTGACCGCCACACCAACGCCTGGCTAGCGCTCGACCATGCTCGCCGTCGGGGGGAGAGAGGAGAGACGCGCGTTGGCGGTGAGAGGTTAAGAGGAGGGAGAGGGTTCTGTGGCGATGGAGTGTGCGCTCACCGGTGAGGGAGCGGCGGCTTTTATAGTCGTGCGTGGGCGGCGAGAGGGCAGCCGTCGTGTGTACGCGTGGCGGGAGGGGGAGGACGCGCGTCGTCGTGCCTTCACTACGCCGCCCTAAGGAATCAATGAAAGGCTGACCGGCGTGACAGCCTTGGCATTGATTCTCCGCGGGAAACCGAGGCGATGAGGACAATGAACGCGCCCGGTCGCTGACTCGGCGGGCCCGCCAGGCTTTCATGCCAAAACTGTTTCCCCCGACACGCCCGGGCGCCCCCAGCACACCGGGTTCGGCTTGGGTCCGCCGGCGCCAAATTCGACTCTAACCGACGAAAAATTAGCTTCTGGGGACTCGACTGGGACTATTTTTGGGCGCCGACGATAAAATAAGGCCTTGAGTGGACTTGTTGAAGGGGTCGTGACCCGCTTCTATTGTCCTTGTTGGACAAGAGGCGTGGAGGGGTGCGATTGTGAGGTCAAATTGAACTCATGGGTTTTGTGCATAATATCAGCCGGACCCATCCCTCCCCCTTCCCCTTCCCTCACGTCAATGTCGCACGGCTGGCCTGTTTTGTGCCACTTAAGCAAGATCGTGTCCCTAGATGTGAGATTTAGTACTTGATTATGAAAGCGAACTTCATGGACAACTTGTATCAAGATTACTCGGAGACCAACCACCGCGCGGCCACGACGGTGGTGTGTATGTGTGTGCGTGCGTCTCCCAATCAGAAATACTCCTTTTGCTAAAAAGAAATAAAAATTACTCTAGGGGTTTCTTAAGAGTCAAAAAAAAAACTCCAGTGGTGTCTCGCAAAAGTTGTATTCCCTCCGTCCGGAAATACTTGTCATCAAAATGAATAAAAGAGGGTGTATCTAGACGTATTTTAGTTCGAGATACATCACCTTTTATCCATTTTGATGACAAGTATTTTCGGACGGAGGGAGTAGCACCTAGTCCTCACGTGACAGTCGCATTGTTGGAAAGTTGTGTTGGGGTTCGAGGGTGGGATCCGGGCGAGGAGAGGAGAGAAAGGTTGGAGGAGGCAGGTGAAAAAGAGAG
The DNA here is from genome assembly GCF_018294505.1 of Triticum aestivum. Classification (NCBI taxonomy): domain Eukaryota; kingdom Viridiplantae; phylum Streptophyta; class Magnoliopsida; order Poales; family Poaceae; genus Triticum; species Triticum aestivum. Next base: position 21,548,172 of record NC_057813.1, read on the forward strand.
GAGCGCCAAGCGGATTCTGTCTAGCTGCAGGGTGGGCCCACCAACCAGAACCGGGGGTAGCGCGCCCCCTCCGCTACCGCAACAATTTTTTGAAATCTTAAAGTGGTAGTCGACAGAATGAGCATCTGAAAACATGCGAGTTCAATTATTTTTTTGTGAAAACATGTGACTGCAAGAAAGGTGCAATTTCTTTAGGGAGCTTCTATTTGTCAAGTACTTGAAAAAACGGTTGCATCAACCACTTCTTACCTGGACCGTCAGATCTTCGTCCAACAACACAAAACAGAACGCGTACTGCTCATCGTCTTCATCCCTCCCTTCTTCATCCTCACGCATACCCACACCCCCAGCCTGCCCTTCCCCAACCGCCGGCCTCCACCATCCGCGGCCAGTGGGAGCTACCGCACACCGCCCCGCCCTCCCCTCAACCTCCCCCACTGCCACTGGTGAAAACATTCGGCGATCCCCTGCAGATAATGGGGTTGTGGTCCCCCTAAGATACATAATAAGGCTATACATGTCTCTCCCCTAATATAGCTGGTGGCGCTTGTTCTTCTCCGGTGACGTTGCAACTTCGCCGACGAAGTTCGGCCAAGAAGGACGGAAGGAAGAAGGAAATGGTGACTGGCGCAAAACAAAATTTCAGGTATTTCAGAAATAACAAAACACCAGCAGAGGTCGACAAGAGGAGAAAACCCCAACGAGAGGGATTTTTTTTGTTCAAATGGGGTTTATGTTTGCAAATGAATGAGAAAACTAGCATAGCAAAAAGTTTTGAGAATTAAGTCTACATAGATGGTAGTATATAGAAAAATAAGTTAATGGGGAAGGGTTAGAGATGGTCTAATAGACGGGGTCTCAACCAAACATGTCGGAAGGAGAACGAGCTCCGCAGGCCCGCAATGCAACCAACTAGAGAGAAACATTACAAGAAATCAGGTGGCCCTCTCCCATTGGAGGAGATTAATCTCAATATGGACGCCATGCCATTCGGAGCCTGTGACCGGCGCAAACAATCATGTGTTTTGATGACTTTGCGGGTTGCACCACAAAAACGATTGCGAATGTGTCACATACATTTTGTATTTTTGTGGGGCACATACATTCTTGCCTTGGCAAGAAAACCGTCATTGTACAAATTGTAGCTTCACTTTATGGCCTAAATATAAGTGAAAGGAAATCAAGTTGACCTTCTTTTTGCGCAGGAAATCAAGTTGACCTTGAAGCAAACAAATTTGTTTGAATATGAAATAAGATCAAGTCGAACGAGCTTACAAATTTAGGATGATTTGTTTACGAATTTAGCTTGATTTGGATGATTTACGAATTTAGGATGATTTTGGTGACATACACACACAATTTGGATGATTTTGATGATTACGATGTCTAATCTAATTTTAATAAAAAAAAGAAAAGGAAACGATAAAGAAGACGGTTCACCTTTCATCACACACACACACAATTTCGGTGGCACCGCAGCCTCCCACCCCTACATTAATGTTTGCCTACATACTACTGTAATCATTAAGATACTTCATGTAATCAGTGACGTCACAATCCCTGTATGCGTACTGATTAATTAAGCACGCATCAGGGATGACTGTGCATAAATGTCATGGCACATGTATGGATTGAAATGGATAGTTCGATGTTGATCCAAATTTAAGAAACATGACTCAATAGCATGTGTTGAGTACTTGACAAATTGTATACTAGCTGGATGCTTTGCTTGGGCAGATTTAACAGTAGTATTACAAGAATATAAATCACTCCAGTGATCACTAGTTCAGGTATGGCATAGCTAGCTCGTTTTTTTGGCAGAGTTTTTCATAGGCATCACCGAGGGTTTAAGGTTTAGGGAACACGCATCGACACGCCATGGTGGTACTCGTGGCGGTAGCGCCAAAAGCTTGCAGCCAGAAAGATCATTGCAGAAGCGTGCTGTGCTGTTGGAGCCATTCCTGAATGGCAGAACGGAGACTGTTATTTGGGATGACCTTCCGGTGTTGAAGTGGATTGTTGGTCATCGGCGATCTATTATTATTTTGAAGCCATTTCCGGATTAAATCACCTTCGTAGGTGAATCCATCTTCTGCGAAGTGAGGATCCTTCATGATTTCCTGAAATGTTGACAACAGATGATTAGTCACAAGATAAGAGAGCTACTAAAATCACACGAGTGCCTAGAAATAGACGAAACAAAAGACACATTCGAGTCAATCAGTGTTGTCATCTATTTATGTGCTCCTGAACAGGGAAAAAGCATAGAGTTCCTTTCTACTCACATGAGATATAGCACAAGTGAAGTGTGATGGTATGATGCTTTCATCTTTCACCAAACTCAAAGATGAAGGTGAGAATAACATTGCACCATCCCTCATGTTCTCAACTGCTGTCCAGAGCTGGCCTGAAAGAACAGGACGAGACCTGCTGCTTTGCTCAGTGCAAATGAGAGCAAGGTCTGCTAATTGCTGGATGTGCCCAACAGGCTAGTCACCGGCCGAGGAATCAACTATAGAGTTAAGGTCACCTTGCTGCATCGCATCCTCCACAATCTTCTTTATACCGACAGGTGGCTTTCCAGTTAAAAGACGCAAGACTACCATTCCAAAAGAATAAACATCGGAGTGAGGTGTCATCTTCTGAGTGGCAACACATTCTGGGTCCTTGTATGTAGGGTCATCCACGGGATGCTTGGTGCTTTTGCTGTTGGACTGGATTGACAGATGAGAAATGCCAAAATCACTAAGCTTACTGACTAAGTTGGCATCAAGTAGAATGTTGGCAGGCTGAAGATCGCCATGAACAATTGGGTCAGGTTTGTTCTCGTGCAGAAAGATCAAAGCTGAACATATCTCTGCAATAATACGGATGCGAATCTGCCAGGTCAGAGTTTGCCTCTTATCCTCACATGAAAGGAAATCCTCAAGGCTACCATTTGGCAAGGACTCGTAGACAAGCGTCGATGCCTCTTTGCATGCTCCTAGAAGAGTTGCAAGGTTGGGGTGTCTCACTTTGCTATGGATAGCAACCTGCAAAATAAATACAAAATCAATTATTTACAACGAGTCGTTTTGGAAACACTAATTTATTCAAGTTCCAGCTTTGACTGAAAAGAAGCAAGAAATCACCAACTTTTTCTAGCATGACATCGGAAAAATAAACTTCAGAGCGAGTTCAGTAGAACTACCTCTTGTTCAAACTGTGAGCGTCCTTGACCATCGTGTCTCAGCACCTTTATTGCAACTTTCATGTTCCGGAGGACACCTCGGTACACAGAGGCAACCCCACATTCTCTGAACTTCATTGAAGTACTGAAATTTTCTGTTGCACGTTCTAGTTCAGCTAATGAAAACACGTAGGGCATCGCCGTACTTTTCCGGCGTAACTTTTCCACCTCTTTGAGTGCAGTATCTCGTTCCTTTAGCAAGACGTCATGCTTGGACTGAAGCTGATTATACCGCTCTTTGGACTCAGTGAGCTGATGTTGCAGATTCAAACTATGCTCATTTGCCTTCTGAAGTTCCTCACTATGGAACTTTTTTGATTCCAAAAGCTGATTTTGAGCATGTTCGTTATGCTTATTAGCTTTCTGTAGCTGATTAGCAACCTCATCCTGTCGAGCTTTGACTTGTTGCAACTCTTGTTGTATTTTGGACAGATGCTCCTCAGTTTCTTTCTGTCGTTGCACCTGGTTTGCCTCTGCTGTCCTAGCCTGCATAATTCACACACTTTCATTTTTTTTTTCGAGATTGACGGGGGGGCCAAAACCCCACCGCTTGTTATACTCCCACTCGAAAGTGACTTGGCAGTCAGTACAGATACAAGTAAGTGCACAAAGGCACAAAAGGAAATAACAGGGGAGGGCTTCAAGAGGAAGCCCAAAACTAGAAGAAAGAAAAACAAAATGGAGGGGAAGGCTGGCAACAGAACCAAACCGAAACCCCTGGAGGCCGACATCTCAGGTAGCAAGCTCCGCTGAGCAGCTTGTTCCACCACTGACAATGAACCAGAACAAGGCCTAGGGAGAAAAAGACGGGCACCATAACAGCAACTCGCAATGGAACATCACTGGCACGAACGAAGGGCGTCGGATAGCCGAGTTCGTGCGGCGACACCGGTGTGCGCCGGCGAAGCCAAGAGACAACAAACCACCGAGACCGAAGGGCACGGCACCGGTGTACCGCCGCCGAGGTCGAAGAGCAGCGTGCCGCCAAGGCCACCCCAGGATGTCCACGCAAACGTCGTCCGGGCCACCATGAAGCACATCCCTGATAGAAAGGAGACACCGAAGTAGAAGCATATCGAGAAGCATCACTGGCGCGAACGAAGAGCGTCGAATAGCCGAGTTCGAGTGGCGGCACCGGTGTGCCGCCAGCGAAGCCGAGAAGGCAACACGCCACCGAGACCGAAGGGCGCAGTACCGGTGTACTGCCGCCGAGGTCGAAGGGCAGCGCGTCGTCGAGGCCACCCCAGGATGTCCAAGCAAGCTCCACTCGAGTCGCCAAGGACAATGGCCAGCCAGGGATCGAAGCCGAGGTGGAGAGGAAGCAGCAAGAGGCGAGTCCACCCGAAGCAGAAGAAATCCAAGAAGATGCCCCCAAGGAGGAAACGGCGTAGAGACGTCGACACCATCCGACACGGGGAACCCCGGGTCCGAGATTTCTCTCGGGATCTGAGTGCTTGGGGGGGGGAGGGAAACAATGCCAAACTCGACGCCTTCAAGAAGGAAAAATGGCGGCTGCAGCCGTCATCGTCGATGAAGTTTTCACCCGGCAGTGCCTCCTCCACCTCGCAACCGGAGCAAGTCGGCCAACCACCGCCGTAGCCCAACAATCTAGGCAGCCATGAGCTGCGAAGCGAGCTACGGAGGGCCAAAGAAGCAGCAACACGCCGGGGCGCCGCACCCAACAAGGAGAGGTTGAGGTGCACCGCGGCCAGCGCGAGGCCGCAACGAGAGAGCACGGGGAGCCGGCGGCGACGCGGGGGTGGCCGGGAGGAGGGGCGGCGGTCGGTGGCGGCTGGGGTTCCCCTCGAGTCGCCCGGTGTGGGCGACGCGAGGGTCGGGCTCCTCTCTGCAAGAGGAAAGTCCTTTTCCTCCACCGCACGATTTATGGTCAGCAGCAACGCCGACCCCGTCGCCAGCCAAGCCGCCTCCTGACCCCCAGCCGCCAGATCCGGCCGGCTCGCCAGATCCGACCGCGTCCAAGCCAGGGGCCGTCCTCCAGGGGGAGCCCGCGTCCTCCCGCAGCATCTCACGGCAGCGACTCGCGCGGCCGCGCCGCCACGCTGCCACTAGCGCTCACAAGCCGCACGGGCCGCGCCGCCCCTGCGCCCACAAGCCGCGCGGGCTATGCCCAGCAACTCCACCGCGCAGCCGCGCGCACATGAGCAGCCCGATGGGCGCCCGGCCAGCCGCCTCCATCTCCCCGTCGCGGATGCGCACCGACCAGATCTGGGCCGCGCAGAGCTCCCCGACGCGACACGCCGCCGTCCTCCTCGTCGTGCTGCACCGGCAAGGGCTAGCGCCCCGCCGCCGCCTTCCTTGGGGCCGGCCCGGACTTTGCCGGTGGGCGCCCTCTGGCGGCGGCGCGGCTGGAGGGAGGAAGGGGGGAGAAGGTGGCGGCGCTAGGTTTTCTCCCCCCGTGTCGCCAAAGCGAGGCGACACGGGGGTCTGCTCTCCCGACCTGTCTCCGTTCTTCACACACTTTCATTCATATTTATCTGTGATAGATGGCTTGATTAATATGGTTTCATTTGGCATAAATAGCATCAAGTCCAGATAAGTTGTAGTAGTAAGAATGGTTTAATCTAGAGAGTGCACGCATAAGCCATAGGGCTAATTTGCAAGTGCGGCCCTCCAGTTTAGATAAGATAGCTTTTTTGAAAAATAAATGCTTATCATTTATAATTTTTTAGGACATCATGATATTAACTTACTGTTTGTTCAGATTCAATCCGCCTCAAGCGCTCATCAGAAGCTTCTTTCTTGAATACTGCAACTTCTTCCATGTACTTTTTAAGTTCATTAGACAGAAATATGTCTGAATGCCAATCTCTCTGTTAGGATCAGTGAGAGCAAATAATTAGTGACTTCGGGTAATAAAACTCAACCAGATTGTTTGGAAGGGGTAAAGTTTAACTACTAATTAGCAGGTTTTCATTGAGTTGTGCTTCATGTACACCATAAGTGGTACTTTTAAAGTTTAACTACTCTCTTCGTTCCGATTTATTCGTCGTGGTTTTAGTTCAAAACCACGACGAGTAAATAGGAACGGAGGGAGTACTAATTAGAAGGTTTTCAGTACAGTTTCTTTGTTTCCTGTTGCACAAGGATTGCCACAGTGATGGTGAACCATGCATGCAAGAAATGTGTGTGGAAAATTAAACAGAAACAAATAATGATGGAAGGGACTAACCAAAATGTCTTCTAAATCCTCAGGCCCAACGTCACCACCTTTAGACCTCTCAATGCATGTCTTACATCTAGGCCAACAAAAACAAACGTCAGTCCATGTTATAATTAATGTGAAGAATTCAAACTAATCCAAAAAAAAGGCAAACAGAGGGCTGGAAAGCTACCTCTTAAAGCCATCAATTACAATAGTACTGTTTGGATCACACTTCAAACCCTCTATGTATGTTGCCATAGCACTTTCATAATTCTGCATCAGTGCTTGAACCTTCGCTTTACACGCGTAACCCATCAGATAAGTAGGATCCAGCTCAATACAATTTTCTGCATCTTCCAGACCTTCAGGCAGAGCTCCTAGAAATATGTGACACTGAGCTCTGTTTCTGAAAACCTGGATGTCCCATAAAAGTAGCACTATCATCATAGTAAGTATTACAGTAATCAGGGTGTCAAGATAAAACGATGCCCTGTGTCACATAAAAGTAGCACTACCATCATAGTAAGTATTACAGTAATCAGGGAGCCAAGATAAAACGGTGCCCTGTGTCACATAAAAGTAGCACTATCATCATAGTAAGTATTACAGTAATCAGGGTGCGAAGATAGAACGGTGCCCTGTGTCACATAAAAGTAGCACTACCATCATAGCAAGTATTACAGTAATCAGGGTGCCAAGATAAAACGGTGCCCCCCCCCCCCCCACCCCCACCCCCACAGAGCATGCCACAGCTAACGATGTAAAGCAAACAAGGCAGATCATAGATAATATATGCTATGTGACAGAAAAATTAGTAGTCAGAGATCCATCCAACTTGAATGGAGAAACAAATTTAACCAATGTATTATACAAAGTACAACAGCTGAGAGAAGTGTTGTGACAGAATAATAACAGATAAAACAGCTCATAGAAGTTGGTTTCAGATGTTATATATAAGGTATAATCGCTCTAAACCAAATTCTTACTGCGGGTTCATTCGGATTCTTTTTCAGAGCTTCGGTATAGTGAGCTGCTGCTTCCTGATATTTTCTGTCGTAGAAGAGCTCATTGCCTGCAACATGCATAGTGGGGTACATTCAGATTCTAGAAGCTGTCATTCTACATCACAACAGCATGCACCACTAAATGGAAGTGAATGTATCATGCTTGAAGAAAGGAAATAGATTGCTGGCAGGCTGTGTCACGCAGTATTACCGATCCATGGCGTGGTTTTTGAAACAAAGCATGGGAAGTATTCAATTCCATCCATTGCATGACACGTTTTTGCAAAGTTATAAGCCATAGTCCTCCTATGGTATTTCCTGTACAGACACAAGAAGTACTGTATATATACAACATGAAATGCTCACATAACATATTTTTAACCTACTACTTCCTTACGTCTAAGGCGTTTTCTCAATTTGATTCCAAATGTAGGCCTTTCTACACTCCCAATCAGAACTGCTCCCAATGCAAATTTTCTCATGTTGTTCCAATTCAGCCCCTAATTAGTTTCGTCGACAACTGGACCTATAACTTCAGTATTTATTGGCTTATTGTAGTTGGGAGGAAACAGAAAAGGTGTTTGAAATTGGCGAATGGTGAATTGGTGATACTGGTATTTTACCAACAGCAACCTTAAAATCTTGCGCCCAACTCTAAAAGGGACCTACATATTCGATGGAACGAAGTACGTATCTCTTTTTGCAGGTAAAAACCCTGAAATTCACAAGAACGTCAACACTCAGTACAAACAATCCATCGAGAAATTCCTTCGATTGAGTCAATTGCATTCAGATCCGAATAATTTAGCAGGATTTGTGCGCGATTCTATATGATTTCATTCTCAACTTTTCTCTCTCACACACACACTGACAGAGAGAGAGAGAGAGAGAGAGAGAGAGAGAGAGCAGTGGTGCATGAGGGGGCCGAACGAACCTTGCTCCCAGGAACGGCGGTAGTCGGCCTCCTCGGCGTCGAGCCGCTCCTGCTCGTCCCTCTTCCTCCTGGCGCTCTCCGTCTCGCGCCGCTTGCCCTTGGCGCGCGCCCGCGCGGCCACCTTGTTCTCGCAGCGGAGCTCCCTGCCGCTGTCCGCCCCCTCGCCGGCGCCGCCGCAACCCCTCAGGGGTCGGGGCGAGTGCACACTGAACATGCCGCCGCGGCGAGGATGGACTAGACTAGAGGATCGGCGTCGGGGAAGTGCCGCCTCCTCGACTGGCCGGACGGTGGTGCTCGTGTCGTGCTAGCAGTGCGAGTGGAATGGCACACCAGCTTTTGAATTTCAGATTGCCCCTCGTGACTCTGCTACTAGTACTCCTCCGGAAGCTCTACCCCGCCCTCGGGAAGCCAAAAGTCCAAAGACGTGTGCATGCAAAGCGTAGTTAGAGCATCTTGCCTTCCCGAGGCACCCTTCCAAGAGCAATGATGAGCAACCAGTGAATCGCTGCTGGAAGAGCAGCGGCGCTAGCAGTAAATTTAAGTTTGGCTCGCCAACTGCCATCAGCTAGCCACCCAACACATTTATCTCTTGATGCATCTCCCGATCTCCGGCTCCGGGCTCCTACTCTACCTCCACCGCAAAATCGACCCTGCTCCGGCGAGGCGCAGGCGTGCGCACGGTGGACAAAGAGCCCCACGCCATGCATGACTACGGAGATTTTCGTTCGTTCGTTCAAATCCTAATAATCTTTGGGGAGGATGTACAAATATGAAATATGGTGGCGTGTAGTACGTCATAGTAAGTTCGTACCAGTGCATGTGATACGTACGTCGACGCGTGTGTTTATCTACTCCCTCCGTTTCATAATATAAAAACGTTTTTCAAACTGTTTTAGATTAATAAACATTCTTATATTATGGGACGGAGGAAGTATTTTTTTAGAATGAAAAGGACTTGGGCGCTCCCCCTCCCCGCGCCGCCAGCCACTCCGGCCGCGGCGGCCACCCAACCCCGTCCTTGCCCGCCCGGGCAGGTGTGCCACCCTCCGCAGCCATGCGCTCGCGCTCCTCCATCGACGGGCCCTCTGGATGGGGCACGCTGGTATCCGTGCCGGATCTAGCCCGATCCTCCAGTTCGTCGCAGGTCTCGGACTCTCAACCGCCTCTCCTAGCGTCAATGGCCAGCCCCGCGCCTCCGGCGCGAATCCTACTGCGGGGAGTGCTCCAAGGTGGCTCATGCGTTCCACAATGGTCCAAGCCGTGACCCCCCGCTTTGAGAAGAGCAAGCTGAAATCCATAGTGATAGTGCCATCCTCCGCGCCGAGCGTCTCCTCTTTGGGCGATGGGGATGGGTGGACGGCGGTTAAGTCGCGCAAAGACCGGCGCGCTGAGAAGAAGCTTGCTGGTAGCTCGGGGCGCCCCATCTCCAGGCGGTCCGGCAGGCGCTCCGCCATTAATGGCCACAGGGGGAGACACGCCTTCTTAAGCCGCTTCGACGGGCTCTGTTTCCGGTGCCTCAACTCTCACCATCATAGGATAGACTGCTGCGACCCGCTGCGCTGCATTATCTGTAAGGAGCAGGGGCACTACCGCCGTGAATGCCCGCTCAACCCCAAGAACAAGGGGCGGGGCGGTCGGCCAATCCGTCTTCTCCAGCACGGCGCCACCACCCCTGCCGGCCACCATGGATCGCCGGGTGTACCACACCGACGCGTCGCGCCACCCCAGGTCAAGCCTCAAGATGGTGATCAGTACGCCGGCCATCGAGCACCAGGAGTTCCTTCTCCGCAAGCACACTGTGCTGCCGACGGCTTCGGTGGCCCGACACGCGGCCAACCCCATGTCGGCGGGCTGGGCCATCGAAGACCAGCTGCGCACGCCACCACATCTGTTGTGTGTAACCAGCCACGATCCAGAAGACTTCTTCGTCCACTTCGAGCTCCCCGCGCACAAGGTGAACGCAGTGCGCCGCGGCTCCATCAAGGTCGACTACATCGAGTTCACGATCAAGGGATGGCACAAGGACGACCACGACCTGCCCCAAGACTGCAAGCTGCACGTTCGAGTCGTCAAAGAGAGAATGCCGATGCAGCTGTGGTCGCTAGAGGGGGCAGGGAAGGTGCTCGATGACCTCTGCATTGTTGACAGGCTAGACAGCCGCACCCACGAGCGCGGCCACACCTACTCCTTCGCTTGCTGGGTGTGGGTCGGAGACATCGCATAGATCCTCACCAAGCGCATGATCGGGCAGGCGGCGCGGGGGGCTGGCCACGTGGAGGCAATGCTGGGCTTCTCGCTGCCCAGCCGTGAGGTCGCGCCGCCCCCAGGAGTCATGCAGCTGGAGCTGCTTGTGCACGTGGACCGCATTGAGGACTGGACTCCTCCATCGCCGCGCTCGTCCCACTCGCGCCAGAGTGTGCTTCCTTCCTCCGAGTCCAAAGATGACACCCCCCTTCCTCGCGATCTACGTTTGGCGTTTGGACCCGACACGTTGAATACTGCTAGGGCCGGGCAGCCTGCGGTGCCCTCCACTGGCTGCCAGGGGCTGTAGTTGGGCGGACGGCGGCGCGACCGCGACGACCATGACCAAGACAGAGACCGGGGCGGTAGACGCACATGGAAGGACACGCTCCTTCGCCGCGGCCACGGTGCTCGGGACAAAATATAAAGTGCAGTTGCTGATGACAATCACAATCAGCAATCAGGTGAGCAACATAAGGTGCTCGTGCAAAATCGATTGTGTTGAATAAAACACAAGCTAACGACCTATCGAAGACCGGATAGGCGACTTAGGTTGTTGGCTAGTTTAGGCGAGGAGTAGTTTTTTTTGGTTGATCGGGATGCCGAACACGTCTCCGCCACGCCTCCCCTTCGTGTTCGTGCTGAACTTTTGCACGGCGGTGCCGGTGCCTCACCACGGCCACGTTCGCTGGCGAGGGCGGCGGGTGGAACTCCTCGACGACAAGGGAGTGGTGGTGGATGCATGCAGTGGAGAGGGCGATGCGGCGTGGCGGGTGGGCCAGGAGGTGGTGTTCCCGTGCCACGTCGCAGAAATTGCGGCGGCTGACCGGTGGGGCGAGGTGGGGGTGAATTTCGAGGTGAGTAATGGCGAGCGGGGGGGCGGGAGGGGGGTTATTAGACCGACGCCTCAGCTCTCTCCCTCCCCACACCTCACAAATCTCGCCCGTGAGAGCCACCGCCCGACGCCGCTACGACAGCTAGGGTTCGATGACGACGAGGGAACAGCAGATGTGGGCGCTGTCCGACGGCGACGAGATCCTGATGGGGCGGCTGAAGGAGATCGACCGATGGTTCCCGACAGCGAAGTTGTTCAACGACGCATCAGAGGTGGTGCGGGACAAGCTGCGCGGGGAGGAGATCCTCAGGTGCTTCCCCAATTACGACCGCCAGCCGGCGATGGGGGTGCTCCTGTGGGCGATGCTCGAGGCGGAGTCGCTGGTCCCGGAGCAGAGGGAGAAGTGGAAGGTGTTCCGCTCCCTCCGCTACCGCCTGATCTAGCCGAGGGCGCCGCCTCCGGCGCAATAGGAACTGCCGAGGGAGGTGGTGATGGGGATTCCTGCCCCCGGAACCAGGTGGCTGCCAATCCAGATCGAGGAGGACAAGGAGCTCGAGGAGATGGAGGAGGAAGCGACGGTGCCGCGGCGGAGGGTCAGGGCGAATCCGACCTCTCTTCCTCGCCGCTCCCCGCGATTCCAGAGGCGTTCGCCTCGCCTCCTCGCTCTCTCCCGCCGCCAGTAGGGTGCTCGCCGGCTGGCAATCGTTTCTGGTTGCTGGCCGGTGAGAACTTCGAGGAGGAGGGGGGAGGCCCTCATCTCCGATCCAGGTATGTTGAAAGTTGTGAAATATCTGGTGTCTACTACTCCTATTGAAGTAGATGATGTCAGTTGTGGTAATGTGTTTGGGAGATTAAGGCCTGGCAACAGAAATAGGATTAGGAGAGGGTCGAATTCTCAAAGGGATAAGGGTTCTAGATTGATTTCCTATGCGGACATTAGTCCAAAACATTGGGGATTTGGGGATAAAAATAAGGATGGAAGGTTGAGCAACATGACTCATGGGATTGGGGTTGATTCTAAAATTGTTCAAAAACATATGGAGAAAGACAATGTTCATCCCATAATCCCTATATTTGGGGAAGAGGATGTGGATTTTGGGGAAATTGAGCTGCAAAGTACCCCAATTGCAAATTATTTAGATGCAAAAGGGGAGGAGCTGGAGGAATCTGATAAAGGAAAAAAAGTGAGACCCCTGATGATTTTTGGGGGCTCAGTTGGGAGGGATCTTAACATGGATGTGGAGGTAGGCCTGCGGTGGTGGAGGCCTGGTAAGCTGGAGCCCGGCCCAACCCAACAAAGGGACAAAGATGTGGGGGATATAAAAGAGGGAGTGGAGGAGGCTAGGGAGCAACCCCACTCTCTAGGGTTTCTTCCTCCCCTACTCTCGCCGCCACAGGAAGAAACTATGTCAGAGAATTTTTGGTAGAGGGTTTGGAGCTCAGAGATTCAATAGAGGGGGAGGAAATGGCAATTTAGGAGGAAGATCCAACAATATTGAGAGAGCGGGAAGATGGACTGGAGGGAGACATGCCTTTCCAGGGGGATCTGGGGGGTTTGGAAGAGGAGGTAGCCGTTTTGGTCCTGCAAATGGTGTGGGCAGAGATTCAGAGGATGAAGACCTTGGATCTGAGAGGAACAAAGAGAATTTGGTGTGGCAAGCTAAGACAGGGAAAAGAGATGAAGGGGGAGAGACCGCAAGGATGGCCTGTGGTGAAGTAGAGGGTGCTGTGCTGGAAAAAGAGAGGAGCAATAATCAGACATCTCAGCCAGATCAGCAGCAGCAGCAATTGCTTTTGACTTCACTGCTCTCTAAGTTGGTGCAGGGGATGCAAAACAGTGATAGGACCCAGATGGAAGGGATGGTTGGAAATCGAATTGGTAATCTGCTTGGGAAAGAAAGTCAAAGGAAAGAGGAAGGAGGTCCTGATAGACAACAAAGAGTTGACAAGGTGGTTGAACAAGGATTTGGACTGGAAATGAAGAAGCAGGGAGGTAGAAGTGGTTGGCAGCAAGGCTATGGGGAAAACAAGAAAAATGTTGATAGGTTTAACAAGCAGGTGTGTGGTAAATGTAAAGATCCTAGACACACCACTAAGGACTGCAGGGTGGGACATTGCTTGATCTGTGGCAGAGAGAATCATATTACAGGGGAGTGCAACTTGCTGAAATAGGTTAAACGAGTCCCAAAATATGTAGGATATGCAGCTAAAGGGTAGGGAATTCTTTTGGTACAGAGCTATAAGGATGTCTTGATTGCAGAGCATACCAATCCTTTAGGGGTGGTGATCATAAGAGAAGGGAGTATTAATGAGACTGAACTTGTGAAAGCTATGGGGGGAAATTGTCACGACCGGTTTTCCGGGTAATAAATTTCCAGAAAAGACCGTCGTGCTCATCAGCCCCAGGATTACTGTTAGCTGATGAGGCTCCAACTTGATACAGAAATTCCAAGCAGAAAACAAAATATGTAGTACAAGGCCATTCTGGCCTGTGAGTACAACAAATGGTTTCTAGTGGTTGATGGCGGAAGCGGGTTGTGAAACATCAGTGTCTATGGGACTCCATTTCCCACGGGAACAGCTGACCAGGTTAACTCCTATCTTCGTGAGGCTGCTATCTCCATTACTTAGGTTCCGGGGCTGTCATCGCGTCGCTCCTCTTCGTGCAAGAAAATCTGGCCAAGACAATAGCCAGGGACAAGCCAGTGAGTACTTTGAATGTACTCGCAAACATTATGAACACAGGTATAATATAACAATGATGTGCTGAAAATATTTTATGCTCATGACGTCAGTCACAAAAGATAAATAAATCTCTGATGCGTGCAAGCAAGTTATTTATAAAATTGCAATAACATAGTAGTATTAAAATTTATGAAATAAATAACAAGCAAAGCCACAGTCGGGCGTCTTAGCGACACCACATAAAGGGCTTTAAAAGAAATGCCACAGTCGGGCGTCTGAGCGACACCACATAAAGGGCTTTAAAAGAAATGCCACAGTCGGGCGTCTGAGCGACACCACATAAAGGGCTTTAAAAGAAATGCCACAGTCGGGCGTCTGAGCGACACCACATAAAGGGCTTTAAAAGAAATGCCACAGTCGGGCGTCTGAGCGACACCACATAAAGGGCTTTAAAAGAAATGCCACAGTCGGGCGTCTGAGCGACACCACATAAAGGGCTTTAAAAGAAATGCCACAGTCGGGCGTCTGAGCGACACCACATAAAGGGCTTTAAAAGAAATGCCACAGTCGGGCGTCTGAGCGACACCACACAAAGGGCTTTAAAATAAACAATCATAGTGAATATCCCGGAGGTAGAACCATCCCAGAGATACTCGATAATAACAATAATATCACGGGTTAGTCAACAATAATAATAATCATAATTATCACAAGTCACAGGTAGTAGTTCCAGTTCTGGTTAACAGTTTCACCTCCGAAGACCGACACTAAGACCGACACTTGACCCATCCCAGACTGTAATCCTTAACCATGGACACGGCTATTCGAATAGGTTTAATCTCTGCAGAGGGTGTACTCTTTACCCACGAGTAACGGATTTCTTTAGTCCATCGGGACTAATTCCGTCTACGGTCTTTTTGTTGAAAACACACCTAACTTGCACACACCAGCTTATCTCACACGTGTCTGGAATCACCCACGACACCTGTTAAGCAAACTCTAAGTGGGGAGGCTACAACCTCGCGTAGCATGGGATCAAATTTATATCGCGCGCTCTAAGGGGTGGCCTCCCCTCTCGGTCCCAACCGGAAACACCCATGCCCCCGGACCAGGTGGCCTGCCTACCAGCTACAACCGGTATCTTCCACCATGGCCTCTCTGTACGGTGTGTGCTAGAAAGAGGTTGACAACTTACTGAACCGTACTCTACTTGCTGTAGAGACGAGTGGTAGTACGAAACAAGTATGGGGGTTACTGGCACAAGACTCGATCTACGGTCGACTCAGGAGGTTTAAGTATTCCCTGCATGATTAGCATGACGAATATATTTCAACCAACAGAGTCACCGCTCATATCACCTTGCCATGCCATACCAGACATAACCGTCCCGACGGAGACCGGCGACAAACTCATGCCTACCCAAGGCAGAGGTTTTCCCGGGTTCCTGCCGGTATGCATGCAAGGCACATGAGGGTGATTATCATCACAAGTGTGTCCATTTCCAACAGCATGGAAATCAATAACATGCACCCATGCATATGATCATATCACATGAAATAACAAGTTTCTCCAAAGTGAGGTGATGTTATGAACGTGTCATCGAACACACAAAAATATTATGCCGGGGTTCAGAATGCTTGCCTTCAATGTGTGGAAAGGCAGGGTGCACTCCAAAACTTGAAACATTTCTCCTCTCTTCAAAAATCCTATTTTAGCAATATAAAAGAATTAACACACAAAATAAAAACAGCACCAAAAGTTGTTCTGAAATTTTTTCAAATAAATCTTAAAATAAACTAGGTGAAATTTGAGAGAGGTAGGAAAAAGAATCATTTCATTTGGAGTTGTATTTAAAAAGATATAACCAGTCAAAGTTTTGGTCAAATTCTGTTTTTAATAAAATCAGGAAAAAGAAAACGTTTCAAAAGAGATTACGCTTTCGGACAGAGAAGACGTATTTGCGCCTTTTACGCCTCCACTTATCCAGCGTGGCTGCCGCGTGAGTCACCGACAGTGGGCCCGCCTGGCCCACTGGTCAGGTTTGACTGGCCCACGCGCGCGTCGTCTCCCCCTGACCGAACAGGGGCGGAGCTCCGGCGAGGCTCGCCGGCGAATGGCGGCGTCCCTCGGTGATCTGAGTGCATGGGCGTGCTCAGGAGGTCGAGACGAACTCGGGGTACCCGCTATGGTCGCCGACGTGGACGGAGTTGCCGGCGACGAGCTTCGCGGCGGAGATGGTTTCGGGGGCGAAGTGATATTGGGGCTGCGGTGGTTCCCGATCAAAATTGAGTAGGGGGACGGTTTCACGGGAGGATGAGGAGGTTCCTGGCGAAGCGAACGGAGAGGGGGAGGTACTGGAGGTGCCGGATTGGCCGGGGCGGTGGCGGCGGCAGGAGTTGCCGGAGATGAGGAAGGAGGCCTCCCCGGGTCGAATGTGAGGTAGGGGAGCGCCATTGGGGTGGCCTGAGGTTGCCTGCGTGCTCGGGGAAGCTCGGGGCCTCCTTTTATAGGCATGGCAAGGCGGTTCCGCGGCGGCTACGGATAAGGTCGCCGGCGACCGCCATTCTGTAGCTAGGGCGTCGTGGCGGCGACGAGCGCTAGCGGACACACTCGTGGATGAGCTCGCGCTGTTCCAGGCGCCAGGTGGCGAGCGGAAGAGGCTTGGGCGGCGCTGAACGGAGCAGGGGCTGTCGGCGGCCGTGGCGGCTAGCTCCTGGCCTGTCGGGGACATGGCGAGGGGCGGCTTGGCGTGTTGCGGTGAGGAGGGACATGCGTGGCGTGGCTCTGAAGTGGAGGCAAGGCCAGGGGCGCGACGCGTCGGCTCGGGTGCGGCACGTGCAAAACGCGTGCCAAACGCACGCTCTGCTCGCGCTCTGGGCGTGCACGGGACGTGCTCGACGTAATGCCAGAGCATGCTAGAGGTCGCGGTTGAGGCTGGAAAGAAACAGGGCTAGGTTAGGGTTAGATAGAGGGTGAATGGGCATTGTTGTTAGGTCAGGTGACCAAGTTCATAGTGTAAACTTGAATCCATGCCAAATCTGGCTATGCTCTCCAGGTGTTTGACAAAATGCCACAGGCACCTAGGCTCTTCTTGGGGTGGCCAAATCCTCCAGATCAGGGTCTCCTTAGATGCAAGAGAGAGTGGTGAGGTTAGTTTGTGAAAATCACAAACTTGTTAGTGCAAGTTTTGCAAAACTACAATTCTGGACAGGAAATAAATGACATTATTTCATGAACCAAAAATTAATCCAATGGGTGCATGCTCCTGGATTTAGGGGTTTGGTAGGGCTGTCTACAAGTAGGAGAAAACACAAGATCTTTGGAGCAAAATTAAATAGGGTTGCAGTAGAAATCACAAGGCTGGACCAGAATGAAAAAGAGGTTGATTGACTCAAAATTTTCAAAGAACAACACTAGGTTTTTGCATAATGTTGAATCATATGCTACTACCAATATCCCATAATTTTGGTGGAGGCTAGAAAGAATTATTTAAAGGGGTTGTAGTGCAAAATGCACTCTGGACCAGAGAAGGAAAAAATTGATGCAGAGCTCAAATTATTACATAAATAAAAGATATTTTTGTATAAAAGTGATTTAAAAACATCACATGACATCTCCAATTTTTGGTTAGAATTTTAGGTGAATTTATCCAATGGTTATAGTTCAAATATGGCCATATAACCTTGAAAAAAAAACCATTTCCAAGAAAGTAAAGATCAAGCAACTTAATTATTTAATTAGTTATATTAAATAAGGGAAAGTTTCTCTTGACAGATTAAATAAGGCCAATGACATATTTGGAAAGTTTTCTCTCTGGGAAAAACTCATCATCACAGGGAAGGAAATGATTTAAAAATAAAAATGGAGCTCAGAAATTCAAAGTTTTAAATCCTGGCAAAATTTTTAATTCATTAAAACAAGGCCAAATTTTTGGGGTGTTACAATACTACCCCCCTTAAGAAAAATCTTGTCCTCGAGATTTGCTAAGAGCCGTTGTTAAAAAACAAAAGTTCCATATGCATTCGAGCGGTTTTGAGACTGCTGCCGTGGTGCTGCGTGAATAAAAAAAAATCCACGTAGTGAGGGGATAAATGATACAGCAATTCAGTAAAAAGAAAACTCATACTAGGATCTTTCGCGGTTACACAAGTTAATCGCGAAGAAAAATTACTCATACCAGTAGAAACTAAATACTCGACTCGTCGCACAAATTTGGGGTACCATGCATAAGATACACACAAATATAAATGCTGCAAAAACAAATACAGTAGTGACGTCTAAAATGAAAACGGTAACTGGGTGGGGTCCTGATAAAATGTCTCTGGTAAAGGGATACACTCCTCTTCTATCGGAGGAAGTGGATTGACCAGTCGATGTATGCGTCTCTCCGGGTCGGGCCTCAGTGGTCTGCCGATGGCAATCTGAGGATTCAGATCAGTGAGATTCTGGAGATAATCCATCACTCGTTGGTTCAAATGCTCTTGAGCGATGATGTACTGGACAAGGTTGGCCATAACTGGGTCTCTCTCAATACGCCCACCGGGAAAAGGCGTTACTTCTCCGGGTGCTGCACGGCTCGGAAAGTAATAATATCCTCGTTCGCGGGCATAGGGTACTGCGGATCGAAGACGAGCAATCGCTTCTTTCGCAGCAGCTTCTATGGCCAGGTGTGGGGTTGGCATAGATTTCCCCACGAAGGAAACTTCTGTTGGATCTTGGTTGGGGTCTACAGGAGGAATGTGTACTGCTGCCCAATATTCCGAGGTGGATGGGGTGATTCTAGATTTGAACAACTCGTACTGGGGTGGCTGGGTAGAACCCATGGTATTGCGGGTAAAGTCCCACAATATTTTGACAAAGCTACCTGGGGTTGCATCTGGGGTTCTCAGATGAATGCTGGGGCTCGGCATGACAGGAAAAAGTTGTGAGTGTGGTGCACAAGGTGAGGGTTGCTGGGTAAGGTCACAAGGTGGCCTTTATATAGCAATGGAGCCGGATTCCTTTTATGGTGGTGAAAGGTAATAAATTTTCCAGCTTAGCTCCAAAGGTCAGGTCAGTGTCAGGGATACACATATCTCATAAAGAGACGTGTTACTGTGGTTGTCGTCGGGTTGGTTTTGGTAGTTGTGCCCGGAAAATGTGCAACTATGCGCTGACCAATTATGCAAGGCTACTATTAAAACAGAGGCACAACGACAGGCTGCGTTAATATACATGGTCGCATGATTACAAAGTGAGGATACCCTGAGACTCGGTACTACTCGTACGGCTTAGTCTACCTCGTTTATGTCTAAACGGGCGTGCCTGGTGGATGTCGAGGCTTCTCCACGTGTCTCATTGCCGGGATTAGTCGGAGATGGCGGAGGAACTGCAGGGTCGGGGTAGTGATGATGACCATCGCGGGGATTGTTGGCCACAACCCCGTTGGAGTGTGCTCCCAAAAGGCGACGAAGCACTTCTGGGGTCATCAAAGCATCTCGGCTGATGGCTGGAGCTGATCTCGGGGTCTCGATCGGTTGTCCAAATAGCACGACTGGGTTGTCGGCGTTGGGCTCGTTTTCTTCTCTCGCCGGGGCTCGACGAACCAGCTCTCCACGAGCTGCAATTAAATCAATAGTGATTTGATCGCACAGTTCCTCTAGTGCACTTACATAGCGCACCAGGTGCAACAATGCAGGATCTGTCTCGTGATCTCCGTTGGCAACTTGGGGTGGTCTACCATACCCTTCACGTCTAGGGTAGTAGTGGAACGAGCGACAGTTAACTCTGGGTGACAAGTGCCCGAGATGAACTATAGCCTCTCGAGCAGCTAGTTGTATGGCTTGTGGCTCAAAGGAAGTTGTTCTTCCGGTGAACCTGTAGGGGCGCTCGGGTACTATACCCCTACCGTAGATGTGTACAGTGGCCTAGAATTGACGTTCTTCACCGCTCAAGGGTCCTTGGTACACAACATATTCTGGTGGCTCCTCTAACGCATAGGCACGACGGGTGAGGTTTGCGAGGATGGTCACAAAACCTCCAAGGTTGGTTGCTGTGGTCTCGTTGTGCACTATGGGGCCAGGCATTGTGGCTGGGTTCGAGGTTGTGCTGTGCTGGGTTGGGGCTAGCGTGCCCTTTTTATAGAAAAAAGGAAACGGAGTCTTCTTTCGCACGCTTGCGAATGAGACATTTTTTCCATCGGTCACTGGTGTGTGACCGACAGGCTAGGCTGATAGGTTGGGCACCGACTGCCAAAAGTGCCGGGGTCACTGTGTGGCTATCTTGCACGGGAAGCTTGGCTGGGGTTTGGCTAAGGTCTAGTGGGTTGGTTTGCCTAAGTTTTTTGACCTGGCTAAGATAGGATTAGCCAATGGTCAGCCTGGCTCTGATACAAAGTCTATCACGACTGTTTTTCCGGGTAATAAATTTCCAGAAAAGACCGTCGTGCTCATCAGCCCCAGGATTACTGTTAGCTGATGAGGCTCCAACTTGATAAAGAAATTCCAATCAGAAAACAAAATATGTAGTACAAGGCCATTCTGGCCTGTGAGTACAACAAATGGTTTCTAGTGGTTGATGGCAGAAGCGGGTTGTGAAACATCAGTGTCTATGGGACTCCATTTCCCACGGGAACAGCTGACCAGGTTAACTCCTATCTTCGCGAGGCTGCTATCTCCATTACTTAGGTTCCGGGGCTGTCATCGCGTCGCTCCTCTTCGTGCAAGAAAATCTGGCCAAGACAATAGCTAGGGACAAGCCAGTGAGTACTTTGAATGTACTCGCAAACATTATGAACACAGGTATAATATAACAATGATGTGCTGAAAATATTTTATGCTCATGACGTCAGTCACAAAAGATAAATAAATCTCTGATGCGTGCAAGCAAATTATTTATAAAATTGCAAAAACATAGTAGTATTAAAATTTATGAAATAAATAACAAGCAAAGCCATAGTCGGGCGTCTTAGCGACACCACATAAAGGGCTTTAAAAAGAAATGCCACAGTCGGGCGTCTGAACGACACCACATAAAGGGCTTTTAAAAGAAATGCCACAGTCGGGCGTCTGAGCGACACCACATAAAGGGCTTTAAAAGAAATGCCACAGTCGGGCGTCTGAGCGACACCACATAAAGGGCTTTAAAAGAAATGCCACAGTCGGGCATCTGAGCGACACCACATAAATGGCTTTAAAAGAAATGCCACAGTCGGGCATCTGAGCGACACCACATAAAGGGCTTTAAAAGAAATGCCACAGTCGGGCGTCTGAGCGACACCACATAAAGGGCTTTAAAAGAAATGCCACAGTCGGGCGTCTGGGCGACACCACACAAAGGGCTTTAAAATAAACAATCATAGTGAATATCCCGGAGGTAGAACCATCCCAGAGATACTCGATAATAACAATAATATCACGGGTTAGTCAACAATAATAATAATCATAATTATCACAAGTCACAGGTAGTAGTTCCAGTTCTGGTTAACAGTTTCACCTCCGAAGACCGACACTAAGACCGACACTTGACCCATCCCAGACTGTAATCCTTAACCATGGACACGGCTATTCGAATAGGTTTAATCTCTGCAGAGGGTGTACTCTTTACCCACGAGTAACGGATTTCTTTAGTCCATCAGGACTAATTCCGTCTACGGTCTTTTTGTTGAAAACACACCTAACTTGCACACACCAGCTTATCTCACACGTGTCTGGAATCACCCACGACACCTGTTAAGCAACTCGAAGTGGGGAGGCTACAACCTCGTGTAGCATGGGATCAAATTTATATCGCGCGCTCTAAGGGGTGGCCTCCCCTCTCGGTCCCAACCGGAAACACCCATGCCCCCGGACCAGGTGGCCTGCCTACCAGCTACAACCGGTATCTTCCACCATGGCCTCTCTGTACGGTGTGTGCTAGAAAGAGGTTGACAACTTACTAAACTGTACTCTACTTGCTGTAGAGACAAGTGGTAGTACGAAACAAGTATGGGGGTTACTGGCACAAGACTCGATCTACGGTCGACTCAGGAGGTTTAAGTATTCCCTGCATGATTAGCATGACGAATATATTTCAACCAACAAAGTCACCGCTCATATCACCTTGCCATGCCATACCAGACATAACCGTCCCGACGGAGACCGGCAACAAACTCATGCCTACCCAAGGCAGAGGTTTTCCCGGGTTCCTGCCGGTATGCATGCAAGGCACATGAGGGTGATTATCATCACAAGTGTGTCCATTTCCAACAGCATGGAAATCAATAACATGCACCCATGCATATGATCATATCACATGAAATAACAAGTTTCTCCAAAGTGAGGTGATGTTATGAACGTGTCATCGAACACACAAAAATATTATGCCGGGGTTCAGAATGCTTGCCTTCAATGTGTGGAAAGGCAGGGTGCACTCCAAAACTTGAAACATTTCTCCTCTCTTCAAAAATCCTATTTTAGCAATATAAAAGAATTAACACACAAAATAAAAACAGCACCAAAAGTTGTTCTGAATTTTTTTCAAATAAATCTTTAAATAAACTAGGTGAAATTTGAGAGAGGTAGGAAAAGGAATCATTTCATTTGGAGTTGTATTTAAAAAGATATAACTAGTCAAAGTTTTGGTCAAATTCTGTTTTTAATAAAATCAGGAAAAAGAAAACGTTTCAAAAGAGATTACGCTTTCGGACAGAGAAGACGTATTTGCGCCTTTTACGCCTCCACTTATCCAGCGTGGCTGCCGCGTGAGTCACCGACTGTGGGCCCGCCTGGCCTACTGGTCAGGTTTGACTGGCCCACGTGCGCGTCGTCTCCCCTTGACCGAACAGGGGCGGAGCTCCGGCGAGGCTCGCCGGCGAATGGCGACGTCCCTCGGTGATCTGAGTGCATGGGCGTGCTCAGGAGGTCGAGACGAACTCGGGGGTACCCGCTATGGTCGCCGACGTGGACGGAGTTGCCGGCGACGAGCTTCGCGGCGGAGATGGTTTCGGGGGCGAAGTGATATTGGGGCTGCGGTGGTTCCCGATCAAAATTGAGTAGGGGGACGGTTTCACGGGAGGATGAGGAGGTTCCTGGCGAAGCGAACGGAGAGGGGGAGGTACTGGAGGTGCCGGATTGGCCGGGACGGTGGCGGCGGCAGGAGTTGCCGGAGATGAGGAAGGAGGCCTCCCCGGGTCGAATGTGAGGTAGGGGAGCGCCATTGGGGTGGCCTGAGGTTGCCTGTGTGCTCGGGGAAGCTCGGGGCCTCCTTTTATACGCGTGGCAAGGCGGTTCCGCGGCGGCTGCGGATAAGGTCGCCGGCGACCGCCATTCTGTAGCTAGGGCGTCGTGGCGGCGACGAGCGCTAGCGGACACACTCGTGGATGAGCTCGTGCTGTTCCAGGGGCCAGGTGGCGAGCGGAAGAGGCTTGGGCGGCGCTGAACAGAGCAGGGGCTGTCGGCGGCTAGCTCCTGGCCTGTCGGGGACGTGGCGAGGGGCGGCTTGGCGTGTTGCGGTGAGGAGGGACGTGCGTGGTGTGGCTCTGCAGTGGAGGCAAGGCCAGGGGCGCGACGCGTCGGCTCGGGTGCGGCACGTGCAAAACGCGTGCCAAACGCACGCTCTGCTCACGCTCTGGGCGTGCACGGGACGTGCTCGACGTAATGCCAGAGCATGCTAGAGGTCGCGGTTGAGGCTGGGAAGAAACAGGGCTAGGTTAGGGTTAGATAGAGGGTGAATGGGCATTGTTGTTAGGTCAGGTGACCAAGTTCATAGTGTAAACTTGAATCCATGCCAAATCTGGCTATGCTCTCCAGGTGTTTGACAAAATGCCACATGCACCTAGGCTCTTCTTGGGGTAGCCAAATCCTCCAGATCAGGGTCTCCTTAGATGCAAGAGAGAGTGGTGAGGTTAGTTTGTGAAAATCACAAACTTGTTAGTGCAAGTTTTGCAAAACTACAATTCTGGACAGGAAATAAATGACATTATTTCATGAACCAAAATTAATCCAATGGGTGCATGCTCCTGGATTTAGGGGTTTGGTAGGGCTGTCTACAAGTAGGAGAAAACACAAGATCTTTGGAGCAAAATTAAATAGGGTTGCAGTAGAAATCACAAGGCTGGACCAGAATGAAAAAGAGGTTGATTGACTCAAAATTTTCAAAGAACAGCACTAGGTTTTTGCATAATGTTGAGTCATATGCTACTACCAATATCCCATAATTTTGGTGGAGGCTAGAAAGAATTATTTAAAAGGGTTGTAGTGCAAAATGCACTCTGGACCAGAGAAGAAAAAAAATTGATGCAGAGCTCAAATTATCACATAAATAAAAGATATTTTTGTATAAAAGTGATTTAAAAACATCACATGACATCTCCAATTTTTGGTTAGAATTTTAGGTGAATTTATCCAATGGTTATAGTTCAAATATGGCCATATAACCTTGAAAAAAACCATTTCCAAGAAAGTAAAGATCAAGCAACTTAATTATTTAATTAGTTATATTAAATAAGGGAAAGTTTCTCTTGACAGATTAAATAAGGCCAATGACATATTTGGAAAGTTTTCTCTCTGGGAAAAACTCATCATCACAGGGAAGGAAATGATTTAAAAATAAAAATGGAGCTCAGAAATTCAAAGTTTTAAATCCTGGCAAAATTTTTAATTCATTAAAACAAGGCCAAATTTTTGGGGTGTTACAGAAATGTTTGATTGGGGCTGGCAATGAAGAGTGGGGGAATTTGGAAAGAATGGATACATGATGAGATTTCCCAATAAGGCAAAGTTGGTGGAGTTGGCCAAGTTTAATGACTTTAAATTGTTGGGGACAAGGGTGATGATCAAGGTTCAACCCTGGTCCCTTGACCATCAGGCTGTTGGGAAGATGCATACCGTTTGGGTCAAGCTGGCCAAAGTACCAGATTGTTTCAGACATTTTTTGGGCATTTGTGAGGTGGCTGCTGCAGTTGGACCTGTCTTGGAGATTGATATGGATACTATAAATGAGGAAAATATTAGAGCAAAGTGTGGAATTAGAGATGTGGAGAAAATACCAACTCAAGTAGAAATCACTTCGCCTGATCTTCTTATGTTTAGAATTGGGGTGGAAGCTGAGAAGGTGGTGGAAATTGGCTGGTACAAGGAAGATAAGAGGAAAAATGACAGTAGTAATTTCTCAGAAGTGGGAGAGGAAGAGATTGACAACAGGAAGAGGACCAAAATGGAGGATAATGAACATAGAGGGGTTTCTTTTGGATGCTTATCCCTGAAACAGAGTGAGGAAGTTGATGGAAGAATTGAAAAGATGAAATCTCAGATGGAAGAAAACATGATTCAGTGGCAAAGTGAGATGACTTTGGAGAGAAGAAAATGGCAAAAGGAAAGTGAAATCATGTTCAGTAAAATAAAGGCTCTGGAGGAAGACAAGATCAGAAACAATGCATTGTGGGCAAAAAATGAAAATAGAATCAGAGAATTAGAGAGGATTCAGACAGAGTTGCAGGAGATCAGTAAAAAACAACTAGAAGAAATCCAGAAATTGGCACAAGAGGCTGCCAATAGAGAGGAATATGAAATGGAATTAGCAAATATGGACCTTGAAGATTATGAGAAAGAGACTCAACAGAAAAAGGAAGATACAGAGTCTGGGAAATACAATGAGCCCACTGATTATAATGCTAGCCAAGAATCTATTGGGACTTTGGGGGAGAAAATGGTTGAAATACATGGAAGTGGGATCCTGGATAAAGAAGGGGAGGAAAAAGATGTTGAAATCAAGAGAAGTCTTAGAAACAAAGGGAAGGAAGACAAGAAATTGAAGATATGGCTAAAAGCAGGGCTGAGGAGAGAGATAATTATGGTAAGAATCCTGAACTGGCTATTGCTGATGCTTCTTTACTTCATATTAGTTCTCTGGTAGGGATTGATTTAGGTTGCTCAATAGAGATGATTGATAAAAATATAGATATCATTAATAAGATGGAAATAGCTAGAAGAGAGTTATACTTCCAGAATATTAAAAGAGAAGAGAATGCTGATGGGGGTCAACAAAGATGTGTTTAATGTTGAAAACATTGAAAAAGGACAATATTTCTTGAGAATGTTAGTATTTGATAAAAATATTAAAATGCACTGGAATTTGGTCACTGTATACGGGGATGCACAGAAGGAAGGAAAAGCCAGTTTCCTTGCTGAATTGGCAAGGTTATATCATGATAATCCCCTGCCTTGCTTGGTTGAGGGGGATTTTAACATTGTCAGAAATGGGAAGGAGAAAAACAAACCTATGCTTAATGAACAGTGGTCCTTCATGTTTAATGCTATTATTGAACAAGCAGGGCTTAGGGAACTACCTCTGAATGGGAGGAAATACACATGGGCTAATAATCAGGAGGACCCTACTTTTGAAAAGCTAGACAGAGTGTTGATGTGCCCAGCTTGGGAGGAAAAGTACCAATTAACCATGCTACAAGCTTTTGCTAGAGAGATTTCTGATCATACTCCTCTGTTCCTGGATACAGGGGAAGCTCATAATCATAAATACATCTTTAGATATGAAAATTCTTGGCTGCTAAGAGAAGGATTTAGAGAGCTGGTATATAACACCTGGAATGAGAGATACTTAGGAAACATTTTGGATAGATGGCAATCTAGGTTGAGAAGGCTGAGGAAAAAGGCTAAAGGATGGAATAGAAATATAGATGCTTGGTACAGGAAAATAAAAATGGAAATAATAAAAGAGCTTGATGATTTAGATAAGAGAGCTGAGATCATGGGTTTAAGTGCGGTGGATAGAATGAAAAAAAAGAGCTTAGAGCACAATTGAAAAGAGTAATGTTGCAAGAGGAGATGAAATGGTTACAGAGGTATAAAGATTCGGAGATTAAGGATTGAGACAGAAATACTAGATATTATCATGCTAAGGTGAATGGGAGGAGGAGAAAAAACAAAATTGTTTCCTTGGAATAGGAAGAAGGGATTATAGAGGGGGATGAGAAGTTAATGGAATATATTACCAAATTTTATAAAGAATTATTTGGACATCCTGAAGAATCTAGTATCTGTTGGAAATATGCCCTAGAGGCAATAATAAATAAGTTATTATTATATTTCCTTGTTCATGATAATCGTTTATTATCCATGCTATAATTGTATTGATAGGAAACTCAGATACATGTGTGGATACATAGACAACACCATGTCCCTAGTAAGCCTCTAATTGACTAGCTCGTTGATCAATAGATGGTTACGGTTTCCTGAGCATGGACATTGGATGTCGTTGATAACGGGATCACATCATTAGGAGAATGATGTGATGGACAAGACCCAATCCTAAGCCTAGCACAAAGATCGTAGTTCATATGCTAAAGCTTTTCTAATGTCAAGTATCATTTCCTTAGACCATGAGATTTTGCAACTCCCAGATACCGTAGAAATGCTTTGGGTGTACCAAACATCACAACGTAACTGGGTGGCTATAAAGGTGCACTACAGGTATCTCCGAAAGTGCCTGTTGGGTTGGCACGAATCGAGACTGGGATTTGTCACTCTGTGTGACGAAGAGGTATCTCTGAGCCCACTCGGTAGGACATCATCATAATGTGCACAATGTGATCAAAGAGTTGATCGCGGGATGATGTGTTACGGAACGAGTAAAGAGACTTGCCGGTAACGAGATTGAACAAGGTATCGGTATACCGACGATCGAATCTCGGGCAAGTATAATACCGCTAGACAAAGGGAATTGTATACGGGATTGATTGAGTCCTTGACATCGTGGTTCATCCGATGAGATCATCGTGGAACATGTGGGAGCCAACATGGTATCTAGATCCCGCTGTTGGTTATTGACCGGAGAACGTCTCGGTCATGTCTGCATGGTTCCCGAACCCGTAGGGTCTACACA